>NC_054756.1:19600422-19900422 GCF_018143015.1 Lytechinus variegatus
AACATGATACATATCTGACTATTCGAATATTGTGAGCGCGAAGCGCGAGCTGAAATTGTTTTGATATGAAGAGCAGACATCTCGCCAGTCCACTAATGCAAACGTAAGCACGGACAGGGAATGTTTGATATAAAATGGAGCAATTATGAAACAGTCATGAAAAAAAGCATGTCACTACATAAAACACTAAATACTCGAAGTGCGAGGAAATACATTTAGTATATATTGACTTGATAACGGAATGTTTTAGTACAACAGGATTATATATAAATATATATATATATATATATAATCCTGTTGTACTGTCTTTTTCTCCTTTTGATCCGTTTTTTTGCCAGCTGATTGGGGGCGTGCCCCTCATGCCCCCCCCCCGTAGGTACGCCACTGCTGAGATACAGTTTATCTTCTTATTTTTTTAACAATCCCATCAATTTCAGTTCCGCTTAATAATACGAGCTTATTCCAATTTCACTCTTTGAACAAATTCAAATCCAAGGGCTTCCATTATTATTATTATAGCGACTCGAATGAAAACTGATACGCCCTCCCAATCCCTGATCACATACACCCCGCCAGCTGACACGCATGGGACTGTACCAGCACGAACACGAGCAGACAGCCCAAAAAGCAACAGTGCATGGCTCTCTCTCTCTTAGGTGATCCCTCCACTGTTCTGGAGATTCTAAGATTCAAATAGAACAATTCCCAGTCAGGTAAATCACAGGTTCAGCAACAGGTTGGAACGGTAGCCATGCATTTTATGTAGAAAAAAGAGAGATTTAAGGAGCAGACAGGTATTGACTTCGGATGGGAGACCAGGTTGATGGTTAATAAGGTAGCACAGGTGAATTGGTGTGGGTCATCAGCAGTATACACGTCTAGATAAAGTGGGAAGTCAGTGAGACACTCCTTTACTCTGAGTATGAAGTCTTGGCGGAGGTGGTCAAGAGCGGAGCAAGATCCAACAAAATGTTCAACTGTCTCATCATATGAGTCGCAAAGGGGCAGATACGAGTGGAGGACTTTCCCAATGTGTGGAGGCGACAGTGAGTGAGATATGTGGATGAGAGTAGCTGGGCTCTCACAATGAGTGCGAAACGGATTACAGGAGAATGTGAGGACTTCGGATAAAGGAGATTAACTGAGGGTGGTATGTGATCAATCCAGAACTTGAGAGTTGACTTCACACGGATGCCCTGGGCAACGAGATCCTTGACGGCAGTGTAGATCTTGTACTTAATCAATTTCTTAAAGGTGGAGTAAGGAAGTGGTTTCAAGATAGTACTGTGAAGATCAGGGAGGTCATACTTTCTCAATGTATCCTGGATGACTTGGATAGTTGGAGTCCATGCTCCGAGGGCTGCCAGAAATGTCCGGTATTCGAAGCGGTTGTGGTCCAGATTGGAGAGTTGGCCGAAAAGGAGCAATCTATCGAGATCTATCTGGATGGAGAGAGGCAAGAGGTTGGTGAGAAGATATACAATCTCGTCCGCCGCTGTTATTGGGACTCCAAGAACCCTCTTAAATAGATGCAATTGGGCTTTGTCGAGTTTCTGTAGCATGGATTTAGTGAGTTTAATAATAGGAGCGCCATGCAACATCCTAGGAATACAGAAAGTTCGCCAAAGGTGTGCAATCAGCAAGGGGGAGAGACCGCCAGTATATGCACCAGAGCCAGACAGGGAATAGAATGCACGAAGGCCAGTTCCGATGATGCCGTCAGTAGGATCAGACCGAGAACCGGATTTTGAAATTCCAAGGTGAGGATGACTGGTTTTTGCATCAACAATACTTCCGTTGACTGTCCAGGAAGATTTTTGGGATGCTTAGCATTGTTGAAGACAATCACTGCACTTTTGAAGGATTGATTTTGTAATGCCAGAACTCCGCATAGCTGAATGTGGCATCAAGCATCAGCTGAAGCTCATCTGGGAGTTGGCTATCAGTGCGACATCATCATCATGGCGTGTTATTGTGTGCGCCACAATATGGATCCATACGTCATCCAAAAAGAATCGCTATTCAACTTCTTTTCAGTTGCACGGATGAGAGGAAAAGAATAACGTCTCGTATTTGAAAAGCGATTATAGGGATTAAAGGGAGCGAATTGCATAGCGGGTGGGTTCGAAAATGCACTATGACTCAGGGGGACGAATACGATGAAGAAGGGAACAGGTTTCTTCAAATACAATAGCTTACTACTCTCGGTTGAAAAGGGGTACATATGATATTGACTGTCGGATTCATAAGCGATGTAAAACCTTCGCAACGGGGAAGTTGAGGTCATCATTACTCAATTACAGAAGCTCAATGATACGTTGCTTAAACTATTCCGACTCAAGGCAAGATGGCTTCGTATATCATCCATATTCTACTTTACATGTGTCTTAACCTGAGACTGAGATTTGTTGTTGGCCAAGGTAAGATAATTCAGTTTGCGGTTAATGTACTTCAATCCAAAACAACCCACAATGAATGAAGCGTACACGCCTATTGTTACTTATGCTATATGTTCATGATATTGATCGTATATATGTTTTTTTTGCGTTCCATATAGGCTTGATGCCATTCTAGAGATATATATGCCGTTCTGGCCCATAAGAAAAAAAGGATAGAAAATAAAACATTACCGTTCTATCGAAGATGTTAATTAGAATGAAAAATCTTCGATGAAATTAAAATGCATACACTTTTTATATATTTTTTTGGGGGGGTATATACAGACACATACCAAATCATATACATAGCCTATTTCAATATTTGTGATAAAAGTAAGTGTATATAATATCATGAATAACAAAATCGTACCAGTAACATTATAAACTGTGTCCAGGGCATAACGGTGACACAGAATTTGCTCCTGCGTCATTTGTTCCAGTCATAATAACTCGGAGGGCATAAGGTTGGATATATGACTGAAATTTCATTTTTGGCTCAGAATAATGTAACGATAACGATCAGGATGTATTTACGTTTCTAGTCTAGGTTTTAAGCTTTGCAAAACGTGACGATTTTCATTTGGAGCAATTGTCGCCGGAACAAATGTCTTGGGACCTAAAAAATACATGAAAGTCAGAAGTATCTATATATATATATATATATATATATATATGTATATATATATATATATATATATATGTGTGTGTGTGTGTGTGTGTGTGTTGTGTTTGTGTGATTGTGTGTGTATAAAGTTACATATTTCTTGCATCCAATAATAAATTTTACATTATCTTCCTTTAGCCGGAAGACTTTATGTATATCATTTTTTTTTGTAACTGTGAGTATATGTACTTGGACCCAATGCGTTACTCTCAACTGTTTATCTTTTTCTGTTTTAATTAAATAATCGATGTACATTTCAATACATTGTAAGGAAATGCACAGAAAGACATTTGTTATGATTTATAGAGGTCAACGTTTGTTATGTCTTTTCATTTCAATACAAAGAACAAACACATTGTGAAATACGTATTCATTATTGTAACTCATCAATCATGTCAATGAACGCATTAGATTAGAATGGATGTGGTTACGTTAACAAAGAAATATATTGCACTGAAATTATTCGGAAGAGACGTTTAGAAATAGCTAATATGATAGAAGGAATGACTTACAAAGATAAAGCGTGTTAAAGCAATTGATATTAAAAAATACATAACATTAACATTTAACATTTTTGTCTATAAAAGAATGCAGCCATCCATGCCTTAGCAGTCATTATTATTTTGTCCACTCTTCCCATTCTACTGATATTTTTTACAGTTTCATTTTTTTTTCAATTTCGAAAATAGAGCAACATTCAATATTCAAATTGTTTGCCAAGGGCCCACTTGCTAATTGTGAAATTATGACATCTCACATAATGCCGAAATCTAATATCAATTTAGATGTAAAACAATCCATCCGTATAACAAGGCCTAACAATAGTGGTCCGAATCGTAAGGCACGTCCTTGAATTCTACAACACAATATGCCACTAACGTCACAGGGTAATAGTACAAATATCACACGCTTTTCATTAAGTTAATTTAAGCTATCCCACAATGTAAACTATAACCGGCCCTAAAATAGCAACACCGTGGTAGGACTATACTGTTGATTGTTTGAAATTATCATCCACAGAATCTGTGATATTGATGCTTCGATGTTTTATTACATTTCAATTGATCTCGTTCCCATTGATATCCATAGTCATCACCCGTTCATTACACATACCTATCAGTATATCCTCCGCCTATTTTTTTTCGTCACTAGTCTATGCAATGTCTATCATCTGTCTTGCTGTGTTTATACTTGTAAATAGCAACGTATTTGTAAATGTGGTACATGTATGTGAATAAATCAAACCAAATCGAGTCGAATGATGGAATGCTTTCACTAACAATTAAACGCGATGTTATATATAATACAGCGTTTTAAGTAATTGAATAATATACACTTACGAATACTTCCAGATTGTGCATTCCCATTCATATGTAAATTACTAACAAGATGATAAAAATATTTGTCACAGATGTATATGAATCCCAATGTTTTTTTGCAAATATTTTTATGCAAGATTTAATCACGTGGACGTATCATAATGTTGTGATAATGTATTTTCGATATGATAATACTCTTAACTTGATAAAACATACAATACGAGAGTCAACGATTATTTTGATTCATAGTCTACTTTATTTGGATGAACATTGTTCATTTCCATGATCACAATCTTCCTTATTCATTTGTTGAAAACGCCTCTGCAGCCTTCCACTATGAAGAAAATAATTTTGTCCTAATGTGCACATTACTAGTGCACGTTGTAATAGTGATGGCTATCATATTGTAAAAATAACGTCCTTGGTTAATGTAAAAAAGGTAGCAAGATGATGCAGTACTGCATATGCACATGATCCATTGTTTATATATATATTAGATATATATATATATATATATATATATAATACATTGCAAACGTACACAGCGGCAAGTTCAACGATGAAATATCCTTGGATGATGCCATCTCAGTACACTCCTTTTCATAAACTGAAAAAAGTGAGACATGTACTTCCCTTTATAGAAAATACATTTATGCTGATGCTTACCAGGAAGTTCATTTCATTGTCATCATTTTGTAGCATTGACAGAAATGAACACTACATTATCCGTCCTGGGATGGTATGATCACACATATTTTTAGAAGACGAGATGCACTTGTGGCTTAATGTGTAACTATACCATGAAACGAATAGTATACTTTGTCTAATAATAAGCAGGACACCTTAAAGGTGGAGGGTTTCAGGTGATGGAGCTAATTATGATTTCCGAGGCGATCTCGATACAACTTTATCTGTCCGAGGTGAAGACGAGAAACGGTTGAATTTGCATGAATATTGTGCATCCGATTACAACAGTGTAAATAAATGGGGCAGTTTATTATGACAGTGTCAAGACAACAAAAGAGGTGACGTCTTTTGTTCCTTCTTGAAATAATAGAGTTTCATCCACGGCCATGCAATTTATGTTCCTATGCTTTCTCTTTCTTCTTCTTACTCCCCCTCCGCCCCCCCCCCCCCCCTTGATCGTTTGAAAGCGATATGACATGCGATATGGATACAAAGCGAGAGATCGCCAAAACAGTAGAACCACATCGAGTTAAATTACAATTTATCACATGATTTTAATGGTTTTGCCGAGCATGCCGAGTGTATTGTAATTAAGGTCATACAAGATCATATATACATTAATATCATTCGCTTTTTCGTTTGGCATACAGACTTTTATACACATTAAATTATGAAATGTAGCACTTTCGTGACACCACATGAATTAGTGGCGTTAGATATTTTTTTGTGTTATTGATCATAAACATTTTTTCTTTCCTATATCAGTAAATACAATACTCAGTGTTGACTGATAATGTTAGATGAACGAATATATATACTTTGGGTGTGGCATCGTAAAGGTTTCAATTACATGTTATGAACAATCATTCAATGTTTACTTCAATGATTGTTAAATAATCGCCTTATGGTTTGGTAATCAGAGCAATCGTATGTATACAAGGATGTTGTGGAGGATGAATTATGATATTTTTAATGAATTTTGAACATACCGAAACTAGGCTCTAGGCTTTGCACAAGGTGAGACAATATTTAGATAAACACGGTTCGGTTAATTATGATCTTTGATCATTAGATATCAGTTTCATACATTGCAATCGAAACACATTAGTTTATTTTGTTCTTCAACTTTTTGAAAGGAAAAAAGCATAATTTTTACGACGGCAACCCTACAAAAATGAAAAAGGGGAATATGAATATCTCTTAATTTAATTGTATCTAGCTCAGCATTCCAAATACTTAAAGGCATTTCATATATTTCTAAATGAAAATTTTTAAAGATTTTTTTTTTAAATAGCAAAAATTCCAATTTGAAATATGCGTTCACTACATACACTTCAAATTGTCATTCCAATCACTTGAAATGGTAAATGTGCGACTACTCCGCTATATATTTGCCGTTGTCATAGCAACGAGGTGCCTTAATTTCGAGAATAACCGCATGATATGCGTTGACATCCGATGGCCTTTCTTATGATGTATGTTTGATATTAACACTAATGATCTGCTTTACCACTTGGTTTGATAGGGACAATTTCCGTAATTGCAGAAAATGATCACTTTGACTGAACGATCTTACCTACCTCGTTTAGCATGACTGCTTTAATTGCTCAGTCAAACAGAGACTGAGGACTGCAACAGTTATTTTCATCTCTTTTTTTTCACTGTTAGATCGCAGAAAATGTGTTCGTGATGTAAGTAAAGACGGTGGTAAAAATCTAATATTCTTTTAAATAATGGATTATTATGAAGTTGATCATGGTGATGATGCTGACGATGATGATGATGATGATGGTGGTGGTGGTGCTGCTGCTGCTGCTGATGATGATAATAGTGATGATCATGATGATGATGACGATGTTAAGGATGATGATGAGGATGATGATGATGATGGTGGTGGTGGTAAGAGGCCAGTGCCGTATCTTAAAAAAAACGCACGATCAAAATGAGGATAAGGGTGACAATAATAATACTAGCAATTTTAATAGCATTATTTAAACAATTTAGATTAATTTTGATATAATTCCCCTCTGTCATATTTGTATCAGTCAATAGTATTAGACCGCAGCGTTAATGATGATTGGTGATTTAACTCCCCCCTCCCCACCCCCCCCCCCCCCTCTCTCTCTCACACACACACACACGCACTCTCTGCCCCAATCCTCTCTCATTCTCTCTCACCTTCCCTTCCTCAAGTTACCTTTTTCCTGTCTAGCAATATGTGTATTTTCTGATCTTTGGCGTCAATTTTCTCATTCCTTTTTTCTGTATATTTGCTGAATTTGGGGGAAATACACGTGTGGGTACACGCACACCGTTCCGCACAAACTTATACAAATATCCCCAAAAGCGCTTATAGCAGTGGATGTTCGCTTTGACACCCTTGCAACCAATGCATATTTAGAAGTTTGTTGGGGGATCAAAATATTAAAGATAAGTACGCGCATTTGTGCGTGAGGTTGCGTGTGTGAGGGTGTGCATGGGTGTGTGGGTATGTGTGCGAGAGTCCTTTTCACAGCCATGTACGTATTGACTTTTCTGTTAAATATAATGACAATAGTTTCATTGTAATGTATTCTTAAATTATGGGTGTATTTTCGTAGTCAAAGTAGGCAAGAATAAAATATTTTCTCACGAGACCTTTTGCTCCATCGAACTCTGGAACCAATTTAACGAATGGTTGTGTTGAGGTACTAAGTAATACTACATGTAAAGTTTATAAGTTCATAAGTTCATTTATT
The DNA here is from genome assembly GCF_018143015.1 of Lytechinus variegatus. NCBI lineage: Eukaryota > Metazoa > Echinodermata > Echinoidea > Temnopleuroida > Toxopneustidae > Lytechinus > Lytechinus variegatus. Next base: position 19,608,269 of record NC_054756.1, read on the forward strand.
ACAGTCCATTTGTATGGAAATTTGCTTTCCACCAGCATTACAAACACATAAAACACAATATACATAGTATACAAGCTGTGAGTACATATACATAAGGACAGACAGCAAATGAAAAAATAGGCAACAAAAATATGATTCCACATTAGAGGTCGTGACATGTTGAGAGCGGATTCTCATTTTAACTGTGATCATTATTTGTTCTGATATAACAGGAATGTACGAATGCTTGTTGGAGGAAGATGGATAAATCATTTTCTGATCCTCTTCCCTATTCTTTCCGCGACTTGCTCATGACCTGGTAATACCCCCCCCCCCCCCCCCACACACACACACACACACACACACAATCGCCCCTAAAATCGTCATCGGCCAAGTTCATACATGCATCAGCATGTCAACACCACACCTTCCTGCATAACCATGCAGCTTTGTAAAATGATGTTAATGAGAGCTTAACATTTGGATACAAAGCAAAGCACAGCTATTACAGCGGCTTTTGATAGCTCGAGCTACACATCCAGTCCTTACTCCAGCTTCAGCATGATGTGCAATGTATGGGATACTGTTTAGGAAAAAAACGAGACAGAACCACCACACCACAACACTTCTGAAATAAAAAAATGCCCGTTTCCAGAATAGATAATATCAACATCAATAGTTTAGATGCTCGTGTCAATTGTAATTTTATTTTCACATTTTACATTCTGCGGTCTGAGAGTGTTTTATTTCCATGTAGGCTACATTACTTCAATGATCACATATGATTCAAAGATACCATAGCAAGACAGACTGTGGAAACGGCTATTAAACAGCAATTAATTATTGTAATTCAAGCTTTTATAATGATAAAAAAAGTGTGTGTTTTTTCTATTTACATGAGGAGGTTCGCATTTTTACTGCCGTTTACTTCACTCTTTTGCAGTAGTAATGGAAGCATATCAAACCCACTTGCTTCATACATTAATGATTTGTCTAATGATTTTCAATATGTCATTGAATTTCTAAGTATAGGCGGGGCAGTCATTAACCATGTGGTAAATATTCCGATTAATTCACCGGTTTGATAAAGAGGGAAAACTAATTAATGAGAGACAATACTGCAATTAATTTTCTCAAAGGCGAAAAACCATCCCATGGGAAGCATTATAGAAATTAAGAGCGTAATTCTGCACGATCGGTTGTAGACAACGATGGGAAAGGGAGCAATTACTTATGTCACGTGATTACCAGCTGTATCAAGAAACAATTCACACATACCCCCATTAATTAGCTAAGGTTATTTACGAGATTCTGTTAATTGAATCAATTTAGGTCCTAGTTAAGTATTATATACAGGTCAACCTGTAGATTGGGAAGAAAGGGTATTAGTTTACCTCTGCATAACAACATGATGTAAGTTTAATACTTTTTTTTTCAATGAAGAGTTCTGATAACATTATCATTCGTATTAATTTCCTTTTCTCTCCAAAGGAATTCCTAATTCAAATATTTGTTTGAAGTCATATTATGATAAATGTATAAATTTGGAATATAATCAATTATTATGTACAGTCATCGTCTATGCGGGATTTTCTAAGTTTAACGACATGTACATGTAGGCCTATCATTATGAGCCCCCCCCCCTCCCCACACACACACACACTTACGGCTACTACATTCATTAGCTTTGGGTTCCACCAACTCTATATTTTTTAATCCGGCAATTTTGTAAGTGTAAATTGTTCCAATTGCAATTTTATTTTTTATTTGAATTTGCTTTTATCTGGTTTTAATTATCCCTTTTCTACAAGCAGTAAATTGTCCTATATTTTTTCAATAGCTTTAGGGGCCCGTCTGTGACCAAGGCAATCATTGAATATTTCAGTACAAATGCTTGCGACGCACCCTTAAATTGAAATAAGATGGAATTCATATTCAATTATTATATTCCTCCAATGATCCGAGAGACGCGACAACACCGAGTCGATCAATGGAGGTATACTATTATTTTATTTCGACAGAAAGTTCAAGGATTTGAAGCACGATATCATAAATAGATATTATTTCGATTGATTCCATGCATATTTCACAGCGGATGGGACTAATGATTAACGGCAATGACCTGAAGATATAGATTCGATTAGGGCTGTCATCACCTCGTTGTTCTGACTCGAACCCATCAATGCCTTTAGCAAGAAATTTAGCCCTGTTGTGATGCATTCGACCCAGGTGTAGCAAATGAAAAGGGGTGTTCAATTCTGGAAAACGCTTGTGGATAGGATTGATTGCTACTAACACTTAAGTAAAGATAAAGATAATGACAATTGGCACTCATAGTGAATATGGGGCCCTCATAAGTTACAATATAAATATGATTTTGTTTTATCACGCCATTGCTTATGTGACATAATACATATAATTATGATACAACTTGCTGCAGATAGCAATTTCATTTTTTTCAAGTGATAGTAACTCTCTTTCAGGGAACGTATTTCACTTCTTTTTTATGTAATTACAATTCGTTAATCTCGATGTATTCATGTTATCTTCAAGAGTAGAATATTTTCAAAATACTTTGTACTTAATCATGAGACAGAATACGTAATTGTTTGGAAAACTGCGAATAAATACTTTCTCGACATCTACCATTTGCTCCGCTATGACACACAATTCATGAAATGGAATTGGTAGTTCATTCCACTAAACAAACTTATTTCTGCTCTGGTTTCCCCCATTTTTTCCGTCAAGAAAACAAACATAATTTTGAAACTTCGTTTGCTCTCTTTTGACCGCGTAAATCAAATTTAACACAAGTTCCTTATTCAAACATTGATATATTTACCTACCTTGGTCCTGTTCGCAAATGCGCGAATTTGACTAACCTTGCGCTACTGGATTAGGCCTAACTTACTTCTTTTAATTTTATTCTAAATGGATACGATATTTGCTTTCAATGCTGATGGTCGTATAGTGGAGTGGAAGAAGTGTTAATATCAACAATATAATGCCTATTGAATTTATATTGAGTGTTATACCATTTACACGATATTGTTACTAATGCAAATTGCACCTAAATCATCACATCACCAGCTAATGAAGGCCACCGCACACCTTACGACTGTTCGCGATCCGATTTCGGAACAAATCGCATTTTGCTAATTTTCTGAAAATGTGAATATAACATATCATTTTATTTGAGGTTAAAATTAGTTGAGAGAATACTTATATAACCATTTTGAAAGATTGTAAGCCTTTATTTTGGAGTAAATGTCAAATTAGTTTCAAATCGTAGACAATCGTACGACTGCTATGACGTATTACGACTAGATATTAAATTCGCTTTTATTCTAAGAAGGATGATTGCATAGTCTCTGATTTGGACATAGGTATTCGTACGATGACTCAAAACATTACACAGTAAAATATTCCAAGTCTCAATGTTAGCATCAAATTCTACCACATTTTATTCTGTAATAGGGTCGCAGACCAATCGTAAGGTGTGCGGTCGCCTAAAGAAAAATCTGTTGGAGTTAAACCTAACTGTTGGGATTTTGTATTTCTTCATGTTTTTTATATATTTTATCGTTTATGGAGTATTCATCTGATGTAGACGTGTTTCTTAATACATACTCTCGTGGATCGTCTTGTCAATAAATCATTTCAATTCCTCCACGAACAGGTAACATGCAGACCTACACAAGTCATATACGAGTGCATTTTGCGCCTTATGATATATAAATTATAGTTACGAACTACTCAGCTGCCAACATTAATTTCACAGTACTATATGAATCATTAATTTCAGAGTCATTAATTAATGACTCTATTATCGAGCCTCCAAGCTTTGTGGCGGTGCCTTGGCCGAGTGGTTTAAAGGCGCCTGGCTATACATAATAAGTCCGGGGTTCGATCCCCGGCCGCGGCACCTATGCCCGTGAGCAAATAAATGGAAATGCTAACATGCATTAATGCATTAATGGTAACTAGGTGTGAACTTGGTTTTTTTTTAATTTACCTGCTTTATTATCTTACAAATGTAACTAAAAGATCTTTGCTCATTTGATGTATTCATTGATCTCTAATTTCTTTAGATGGTATATATTTTCAAACCCGATAATCTCATTTTCACGCTAAATAATTATGTTTTTATTTTTTTTCTATTTTTATTTATTTTTGGGGGGGAGTTGGGTTTGTAAATGACGTAATATAACAACACTAATAATATGAGAATTTTCACATTGAATATCAAGGACCTATACAGTGATGTCAGAGGAGTATACAAAATATTAATGGTCCCTTGCAGTAATTGATTCTAGTGTTTTTTCTAATAGTTGTTAATAATGACAAAAAGAATATTAGAAAAAAGGAGTGAAGAACACATCTGTCCTGCAATATCACTCAACGTAACGTTTCATGATGGTTTACCTAATGGAGCTCAGCATTGATAGATATTCGGTGTTAAACTTGATTTTTAGATGCGACCTAGTAAGAAAATCATATAAAGTGAGGGATGGTGGTTTGGTTTTTTGCGAATTATATGAGTTAGCTCGCAAAAAGAGTTCGATATCACAATATGGATATTCGCGAAATATAAAAATTACTTTCGCGCCAATGAAGGTGTTATACGTGTACTCTACTCTCACTGAATATCTGTTTGACATTCAGCAGTTCGGAATCTCAAGTTCCCATGACAACTAAAAGCGGTTTAAAAGGTGATATTTGATAGTCCGAGGCAAATATTGGTTCTATGTTAAAGTGTGCAAGTCCTTGAAACCTATACTGATACTTCGTGGATGTTGCAAGAAAATATTTGCAATCAATCGCAAATATTCTGTTGCAATGTCACAATTGATTGATCACTTTTAACTGTAGCAAATCAGATTACAGTTATTTTTTCAAGAAGCAGATTTTCAATCAATCACAAATTTACAATTATTTGCATGGCAAATGCTTGATTTCGGGAACAGCAAATGCTTGATTTCGGGAACAAAAATAGACTTGCAACTGATCGAAAGTTTCTTGCAATGCCCCATTAGTAAGTAGTAGGGGCAAGTGATAGGAACGCCGTAAAATGCGCAATACGGTCTAAAAGCAAGATTTCGTGTTCTTTACGAGCAACGTTAACCTTTGATGCTTCAAGAAATGTCAAGGGAGTTTTCCACGATCTTGCATGGTTCTTGCGAGGTTCTCATGATATTCGTACGATCGTCTTACGATAATGTCGAATGTGATTTGCACAAAAATGAACTTTGTTGACAAATTTAGACAAGACCACCGTACAATTTTTTTCTCCAAACGTTTTAGTAAGAACTCATTACGAAATTATCTGAAAATTGTTCATGCAGCATTTTATGTTATATGTGGCATTTGAGACCTGCGCGCTTTACTCTATCTGCATGTACAGTACATGTAAACATATTCGAAGATGTCCTCATTCTGCGGGTGTTTAGCAATCTTATTGCAGAGTGCGCTCTTATATCCTAAATATTTTCTCCTGTGTAAAAATTAATAAAAACAAACTCAAGTGGCTAGTTTAAATCAAGTAAAAAAAAGGCTATCAAACTGGTAAAGGTAGTCGTATGGCATAAATAATAATTTCAATAATATAATGATGATGATAATAATAATAATATGTATGCTCTCTCTCATTCTCTATCTATCTTTTTCATCTTAATAGTAAGTTTAATTCGTTATTGGTTCTTGCTGTTGAATCACAATGTTATGTCGATTTTCCTTTTTTATTCTGTCATTTTCCAGATTACACCTATCTTGGATGTTTCTATGACAATAACAGAAGAGAACCCCTTCCTGATCTGATTTACTGTGAAAGAGATACATACCCTTACGATTCATGTCAGAATACATGTGGACCACAAGCTCAGTACTGTCAATCTCAAGAGATGACAATTGAACTATGCAGAGATATTTGTGCTGATCAGAACATGAGATACTTCGGACTTCAAACAGGCACACAGTGCCTTTGTGGTGGATTCTTTGCATCTTATAATGTTCGGGGCCAACCAGAAGGGAATGATACATGTAACAGACCATGTTCAGGAAATTCAAGTCAAATGTGTGGATCAGATTTTCAAGCTAGCGTCTATCAAATAAATGGTAATACAATGATGTTTACATACGCAATTTGATTGTGAAAGGGAGCAGATTAAAGATTAAAATTAATGGAGATAGCATGATAACATACAGTGTAAAGATATTGGTTAAAATTTTTACCACCATGTGGGTAATTGTGTGTCCAACCAATTTGGTGCTGTATTTTACCCAATGCGGAAAGCATATTGTCCAGTAAGGTTGAAAATAAGCAGCAATTACTTCAGAATGGGCTAAATTTTTATAACACTGGATAAATGAAAATGCCCCCCCCCAAAAAAAAAAAAAAAAAAAAATATATATATATATATATATATATATATATATATATATATATATATATATATATATATATATATATAATACATATATATATATATATATATACATATATATATATATATATATACATATATATATATATATATACATATATATTTATATTTATATATATATTCATTGTTGGTTGGAAACATAGTTTCCCTCATGGAGCACTTTTACCCAAAATTTTGTGTAATATCATAAAATTGTTTTTAACATTAGCCGTTTAATTAATAATGGCTATTATGAACGAAATTCAATAGCGACCAATTTGAGAAACAATGCGTTATTCCTACTTTTCTAATTTCATTTTATTTAAATAATACTATGTCTATGATGTTGTAATGCCGTCATTACTGGTAAAACATACATTGCGGTTGCATTTGTTTGTGAATTTTCATGGCATAATATTTAAAGGCGAAATAATTACAAGGAGAGCCCTTCAAATAAATCGTTTCCTGCATATTTTTACAACAAGAAACCAGTTGAAGTAGATATTTATGACTTCTTCTTGTGGATTGTGGATAGGAAAAGTGAAAAGGGTGTTATTATTTTCCATCTCTCCATTGTGGTGGCATCATCATCTGCGAAAGCCTATCCTGAAGAAGAAAATGTGACTCGCAGCAATATGATCTTGCATGTGTTCTTTTATGTCAATAGAATCACCATCAGACTGTTTTAATCCAGGATATGTTTTAAACGGTGACCAATCACAGCAGGATAGTTCCTTTTACAACGCAAGTGACGTCATCGATTTCGCCACCGTCTGTCCACCACCGAGTATCAAGGATGGCGCCACATCTATCACGTGTACTGCATCCGGGAACTGGACAAACCCTCCTCCTACCTGTACGGTCAGGTGTGTCACGCCCACTGCACCCATGTATGCTAATTTCAGCTCATGGCAGACATTGAATGACAACTACGCAGTCGATGATGAAGTCTTCTTTGATTGTGATATGGATCCTTCGAGGACGAATCAAACATTGACTTGTGGTTACTATGGCGACTGGGAACCCTTGCCAATGATGGACCTGGATTGTCCTGGTAAGTTTATTTCACACCTCTACAACCTGACTAAATGCTAACCACCCAATATCCAGGATTTCACACTATCTGATAGTTTGACCGACTTTAACATTCTAGTCAAACAAAGTTTATAAATCGGGATAAATCTTCAACTAAATATAATTATTTGGCAATCAGACTCATACATTAAAAGAGTTATCCAGACTGTAAATTTGCTTGTCTATAACACAATGATAGTAATCCCATTAAGACAATTACTTTGTAATGGAGTCAAAGTGTCGTTCAAATGTCATCGACTCCCCTTTTTACGACATCCATAATCGAACATTATTGCTTTCTTTTATCCTAATATTCTAGTTAGAAAAAAAAGGTTCGCAGTTAACAAGTTATGTAGCCTGAATCATAAAAATTAACGAATGTGATAAATTTGCAATTATAAATGGAAGCTTTAATTTCGATTGGCTACTAAGCCATGTTTCCATTGGCTACTAAGCCATGTTTCCATGGTTAATAACAATGTTTCCACGATTGTAAGATTTTTTTAATGTGGGACTGATCTAACATTTGCACTCAATATCGGTCACATATGCTTCGTTTTCATAATCCAAATGAAACTGTTCGGCCACAATACTAAAAGAAAGGGCATTGGTTATTTTCGATAAAAATCATAAAACTTTCGTGGTAGCCAAGGATTGAAAGGGGGATGTACATGTAAGAAGAAAAATATTGATAAACGACAAAAAAGTTTTCTATTTAAGGATGAAAAGATAGTTTAAGTCTTTTTTTTTTAATGCAATACATTTATTTGTATTCTGAATCTTTCGGATTTCCAAGACATGAGATTCTTATCGAGGGGCGTGGGTGGGTGGGTCATATTCGAGCAAATAAACTCGGATTCCCTCTGTGATTTTAGGCACAAACTGAACATAATTTAATCGTAGCCATGATAGTTCAATTAGTTTTACCACATTCATTTTATTATCTAGTTTAACAAAATTCATATAGCTGTTCATTATCATCTAGTCATCAATAACCATCGCAATTAATCAAACTAAATTAATCCATTTACATTTATGTGTACATTATCTACTAACCCTTCAACTAATAAGCACCGTCAACAACGGTTTCAACAACACCACCATCAACCACCACCTCGATTTCCACAACGATGTCGCCCTCAACCACGCCAATGTATTCATCTACAAATGGAGATGATGGTAGTAGTACTCGTCAAACTATAGTGACAGGTATATACTAACATTTACTATCATCCTGAACATATCCTTTCTGTAAATGATTTAGAAGAATTTGCGTATGGCATGTATTTAATTACTAGTTGCTAGTGCATATTAAGATGTAGAGTCAAGACATTGCTCCATGTTGGTTGATAGCATTACTGAATGTATTAATGATTTAATACATTTATTTGTATTCTGAATCTTCCGGATTTCCAAGACATGAGATTCTTTTCGAGGGGCGTGGGTGGGTGGGTCATATTCGAGCAAATAAACTCGGATTCCCTCTGTGATTTTAGGCACAAACTGAACGTAATTTAATCGTAGCCATGATAGTTCAATTAGTTTTACCACATTCATTTTATTATCTAGTTTAACAAAATTCATATAGCTGTTCATTATCATCTAGTCATCAATAACCATCGCAATTAATCAAACTAAATTAATCCATTTACATTTATGTGTACATTATCTACTAACCCTTCAACTAATAAGCACCGTCAACAACGGTTTCAACAACACCACCATCAACCACCACCTCGATTTCCACAACGATGTCGCCCTCAACCACGCCAATGTATTCATCTACAAATGGAGATGATGGTAGTAGTACTCGTCAAACTATAGTGACAGGTATATACTAACATTTATTATCATCCTGAACATATCCCTTCTGTAAATGATTTAGAAGAATTTGCGTATGGCATGTATGAGGAAGTATATTGGATGTGTTTCGAAATTACTAGTTGCTAGTGCATATTAAGATGTAGAGTCAAGACATTGCTCCATGTTGGTTGATAGCATTACTGAATGTATTAATGATTTAAGACAAATACATAATGTTCTGATGAAATATATACTTACAAATAAAATGGATCCTGTTATACACGATCAAAAGCTGAGAAATCGTGTATGATTAATAGCATGAACCATAGATTTAGAATAAGGAAAATGATTTGGCATTCTTCTTTCTGGCACACTTAAAAGGGAACGTGGGAAATGGATCACTGCAGTTGTGTTCATATTGGAATGAACACGGGGTTGGGGCTTTCCTTTTCTGATCTTAAAGAAAAGAAATGTGTACATCCTCATGAATGATATAAATAAAGCTGTTAGATAGTTGCTTGTCATGTCAATTCAAACCATCTAACCTGATATACTTTTATTTCGATATACATTCATCAGAGTCAAATGAGTGCATCTCGAAAAGCTTCAGTGTGTCCTGTTCCAAGTACTTAACAAGCTAACCTGACACCAATATATATTATTTTTTTAATATTAGATCATGATCATATTATAGTGCTGTAATTATCATTATATCATAATCATATAAAGCCAGTGATTGTCAACTTTTCTTTCCCAATCAAAATATTCTCTACTAACTGTCTTGATTAGCTTAGATGTAGCACATTAACATATTTTTTAATGATTTTAAAAGTGTATTTTTGCATTGTACATGTACATGTAACACTGATAGTGGTAATGATGATAGCATCCTTTACTAGTATGATATGTCATAATCCTTGTTAATTGCCATTACTGTCATCTTACAATTTCATTTTTTATGATTATCATCAGCCAACACATTTCAATAACGTATATGTTTTGGTAACAATGTATTCATTCGACGGCTCATCCAGAAACCCCGCCAACGACTGATGGATCTACAACCACTAATGTTACAGCTACAACTCCAACAACTGTTTCATCAACAGCATCTGTAAATGATTCAACATCTTCTACAACAAATGAAACAACAACTTTAGGAGGTATTATGATGAACTTTGCGGTTCTTGTCAAAGAGGCTCTGGCTTGCTTGCACCCTCTCAAAGCAGCACTGAACTTTGTTGGCAACAAATAACATGATTGTTCAAAATGTTGTTGAATAAATTTATGTCAACGCTTTTCATTACAAGTCTTGTAATGATAAAATAATCTCTAGTGTTCTTCAGTTCGCTTTGGAGGCAGTTTACTTTTTACCTAACTTTTTTAACTTTCGCAAAACATTTTTTGTTCTTTTAATGCTGGAAATCTTTTCAACCTAACTTAACCTTCTATGCTAATGATATTGTCTTCGTTGTTGTTTCATAACCCATCAGTTTCCCAATTAGCTGAATGATGAAATTTTTCGCTTATATAATAAAGTCAAATGCGTATTCCAATTTAATGCGTATCCTTTCTATCTTCACATTTATATTATGCACCCCTTCTTTGCCAAAATACAAATACACATTGCGTGTTAGTAAAATACAATTGCTGCCCCCCCCCCCCGCTCCCTTGTTGCCGTTATACCCTTTAAGCTAAATCAATTGCAAATAGCTGATCTCTCCCCTTCTACTATCTTTCTCCCTTTTCTCTTTCTTTCTCCTCCTTACCATCTTGATATCTGCCCTTACTCGCTCTCTCTCCCTCTCTCCATCACCATAAAGCAGTTCCAAAATTGTATTTTCTACCTCTTTTCATTTACCCTTTCCATTTTCTCCTGTTTTTTCCTTATTCTCCTCTTTCAACTACTTTTTTTCCTTCGTGAGTGTAATGATATCAAGAACCTCACACCCTCGCTGATATTCCCAATCCTACTGCAGTATTATAACGTGTCAATATCCATCTCATATATGCCCGATTGCTTAATAAGCTCTTCACTTGGGTCAGCATCCGCATCAGCTCACCTCGTTGCCATGGCGACAAGAAAGTCTCATATGAATTTCAAATCTTCCCTTGCCGCGGAGCATTTCTCCCCAGATGCTCGCCATCCAGAAATATTTTTCTGCAAAGTTTCCTGCCCTTTATAATTATGATATGCATTCAGTCTTTTATTTTTTTTATTATTAAGCCATGTATTATTCTCGGTCTCAGCTTTTCGATGTTCAGCGAGTGAGTTTGTGAATATCATGATCAAATTACTTGCAGCAATCGCAGTAATCGTCGCGTTTGTCTATCTTTATACTGTATCAATATGCCTGAAGAGGTTGAATTATATTGCCAATGTAGTGGCGTGATAACTTCTAATGATTTTGAAAAAATCATATTTTTCACCAAAAATTCCCCATTCCCCTTCCATTCCCTTCTCCCTCTCTCTCTTTCTCTCGTTCTCTCTCAGGCCACTCTAACCATTATTATAATTCTTTTTCTTTCTTGCTTTCACTTTCACAAAATGAAAAATTAAATATACATTCAAAAAGTTGGATGAGTGATAACCTTTTCCAAACAGTGCCATTTACCACTTTAAATTGTTCGATCGAACACTTAAAATGTCTGAATCAGCTTTGTGCACGGTTGGATATATCATTTTGGAAAATGTCACTCCTCCAAAATTACGAATGTTGATTTAAAATTTCACTTTTATGCTGTTCTTTCTTTTATTCTTTATTTTTGTATTGTGCTCTGTCTCTTTTTCTTTCTCTCTTTCATTCTTTCTTTCTTTTTGTCTTTCTTCCCTCTTTTCTCTCCCCCCTTATCATTTCTCTCCTACCCTCCGAATTGATTTATCGTAGCCGTTATTTATTCTTGAAAATGAACACCACTTTTGACATATCCTTGTCTTTATGCTATTGGTTTTATATGACATTTCTAGTATTTTCAATTTTGTCTTTCTTCCCTTTTTTCTCTTCTTTTTCCCCATTTTATCATTTCTCTCCTACCCTCCGAATTGTTTTTATCGTAGCCGTTATTTAAGCTTGAAAATAGACACCACTTTTGACACATCATTGTCTTCATGCTATTGGTTTTATATGACATTTCTTGTATTTTCAATCTTCTTACACTTGGAAACAAGGACGATACCCACTGATCAACAAAAGTGATGACATGTTTCATAAAAAAATAAAGTATTACATCATCTGAAGAAAAGAATGAAAACCTTTGATAAATTTTATAGAATTAAATGCAGAATATGTGTTTGTGTGTGAGACATCATCATGAATACCATCAATGATCTAAACTATCATATATTTTGTAAGATGAGCCAAATTGAAAATGCCTCACAGTAGGAGAACATTTCATCAATATTAGTTGTCTGACAAGTTTTCAGATCTGACAACTTTCCTTAATTTTGATTGGTTGAATTCTGGCGTTACAATCAGTGGCGTACCGTGGGTCACGGCATTGGGGGGGCACCAGCAAAAATTTTGAGTAGCACAGTGAGCGCGCAAAGCGCGCTCAATTACCAGGTATAGGCCTATTGACCTTATATAGAGACATTTTAAGGACTGTGCCATTAAACGGATATGTATTTTATCTCACTGATCAAATGATGCGAGCGCGAAGCGCGAGCTGAAAATTTTTGAAATTCATTCCCAAATAAGGGTCAAAATAAGCTATTAAATAAAAATTAAAAAATACGTATCTGTCTCGCTAAACAAGCAATGCGAGCGCGAAGCGCGAGCTAAAATTGTTGTATTTATTGACCCCAAACAGAGACAGTTTGAGGACTATTTTTAGAAATCAAATAAGAGAATACATATCGTTATTCTCACCATACTCATAGAATTTGGGTGCCAAGCGCTTGCTGATTTTGTTAGAAAACACGAAACACCTTTTGTAGTCATTGTAATCATGATTAAAATACGCATCTCACTGATCAAATATTGCGAGCGCGAAGCGCGAGCTAAAAAATTAGGAAATTCAGTCCTGAAGAGAAGCATTTTAAGGCTTGTTTGTAGGAATTTACGAAGACCATACGTATTTCACATACAAAATGATGCGAGCGCGAAGCGCGAGCTGAAAATTTTGTATATATTTACCCCAAACAGGGACATTTTAAGGACTATTTCTTTTTTTTAATCCATTAAGAGTATACATATCTCACCATAGTCATCCAATGCGAGTGCCAAGCGATTGCTGATTTTGTTAGAATCACATTCAAACACATGAAGATCGAGCTTTTTGTAGTCATAGTAATCATGGTTATCATACGCATCTCAGTAGCGCAAAGTCCGAGTTGAAAATATAGGAAATTCAGATCTGAAGAGGGATATTCTAAGGCTTGTTTGTAGAAATCTACTATGTCCATACGTATTTCACTAAACAAATGATGCGAGCGCGAAGCGCGAGCTGAAAATTTTTGATATTTTCATTAAAAAAAGAGACATTTTAAGGACCGATTTCAGGAATTCATGAAGAGCAGACATATTTCATCAATCCACTAATTCGAACGTAAGCACGAACAGGAATTTTTTTATATGCAGACCTTAAAATGGGGCTATCACTTTAAGAAGTCATGAAAAGAAGCATATGTCACTACATAAAAGAATAACTCGAAGTGCGATGATACATATTTGGTGCATATTGACTTGAAAACGTAAGCACGTTTTGGTACAACATGATTGTACAGGTATATGTACGTTTTGGTACAATAAACAGACAATGCTAGTACCAGGAATAATGAACAAATAGGCCCTGAGCACATTATGTTTCATAAAGTTATGAAAGAAAATAATTCTCATGTAATATAACACAACATATATAATATAACATTATATATTCTTCTTTCCCATTACGTTTCTTTCTTCTCCCTCTTTTTCTCCCTTTTCTCCCTTTTTTTTTTTGCCAGCCGATTGGGGGGGCACGTGCCCCCCCATGCCCCCCCGTAGTTACGCCACTGGTTACAATAGTAACTGTCAGATAAAGTGTCCGACGAGTCCTTACATGAAACGCTCCCACGCCTACTCTCATTTTAGTTAGATTTCCAGTGTAATGTTTGCTTTATATTACTTTTTAGTTTGATTATATCATTGCGAAACGATCACAATATTGAAGCGCTCTAGAAATACAATATATTTTCCAGTGTGCCATGAACAGGGTACAATGGCTTATATTGTAAAAGGGTTCATAAGAAGTTATTATTCGAGGTTGTTTTGTTGAGAAGGCGTGTGAACAATATACTGCACCTAAGAATTTGCAGCATGAACACGAAGCCAGGATTTATCCCTCTTTACGAATGTATTCAACATCCATTGCTGTTGATAACGCTACCCTGCACGCATAATTGGCTTGCATATAATTTCTTACATTTGTCCCGCTTTTTCCCCCTTGATATTTTACCGTTTCTTTCGCTTCCTGGATTGTACTGGGATATTATGTACTTGGACAAAGGAAATGTAATTTTTATGTTTGCCTGTTGCTTTGACGTCATTTCAGAAATAGTATATTGCAAAACTGTTTTTCTTTTTTTTCTCTCTTTTTAATCTACTCCCTTTTTCGAAACTTGGTTTCTTTTTTTTACTCTGTTCTCCATTTTATTTGCCTCTGAGCTTTTTTTTATCTTACTTGAATCTTAAATTGTATCTTCCTCTTTTCAACTGTTTGTGTTTTTTGCTATCGTTTCTATATGCTTTATTTTAACGATTGATTATGATTATGTAAGTTTATGATCTTCTGGTGGCCTATGGCCCACAAGCTAAGCATCTTAGAAGGTCACCACGTTTCTTTTCCATCTTATCTCACCTATGTTGGAATATTCCATAATAAATACATGTATATATATTACTCTGTATTTTTTCTCTTTTTGTTCTTTGCTATTTACTTGTAATGCAATGATTTACTGTTGCTATTGTCGGAATAGAAATGAAATAAAGATTCAGTAATTCATTCATGGACTGAATCAATGAATAAATGAAATAGAAAAAAAATGAAATCCCACACTGTGGACACCTCTATAGTCATGAGACAGTATTCACAATGTGTTCTCTCAACGGAATGTAATGAAGATATCACCACATGTGTTATTGCATGTGGACGGACTGTAGGACTGTCTCTCTTTCTCTCTCGATTAATTTCTTTCTTTTCTTTAATTTATAGTAGTCACCTAACATACTTTAATTTATCATTTTACCTGACAAAATCAAGCCATTTGACATATTTCTATCTTGCTCAGGGCCCCCAACAACAGACTCGACCACAATGTCCGTCTCAACAGCACCCACGTCGACAGACCAAACCACCTCGACATCGTCCTCACCAAGTGCCTCACCATCGAGCCCGTCACCATCAATGACTGACGACAGCACAACCCGACAGCCGATCACGATGACGTCATCACCAGGCGGGCAAGACCCATCCACACCCGTTGTTACAGATGGCGGTGGTGGATCAACAACTGTCAACAGAGATATATTAACAGGAGATGATATGAGTATGACATTTTTGTTTTGGGCTTTATGTCCCCATACACTGAATGCCAGGAAATCGGTTACAGTCCGTTGTTCCGAATAATCCGAAATGTCGACATTTCGAAGGTTCATTAGTCTGGAGATTCATTATTCCGAAGATTTGTTTATCCGAAAATAAAAGTTAAATCTTACCAAGGTTGATTTTTTTCTAGAAATAAGGTTAACTTTTATTTCCATGAGCCCGAAGGATCGCTTGTCCGAAGCTCAGGCTGAGACAAGGTTCTTGTGGTTCATCATTGATAACAGCGAGTATTCGCACCGGGGACGCGAAACGCTTCAAAAACATTAAAAAAAATATTGGTGTTGAAAATGCCCATCAAATTCCAATGAACAAGTGGGAGGTCTTGAAAATTGGTGAACCGGAACAGCAGTTTCTTCCAAAGTTTCGGAGCTGATGAAAAATTGCAAAGTCGTTTTTCCAGATTGATTCACCAATTTTTAACCAAGGATTATTGGTTGCTCTTTGTCATGAACAACATTTGACAATGCATTTTCTATATTCTTGAAAGTGTTCCCTATTCCAGCGCGAAAACTCCCTAATTTCGTAAACCTTATTCTATTTTTCGGACCAACAAGCCTTCGGAACTTGTTAACCTTATTTAATTGTTGGCGTATAAAGCCTTGGGAATAATGTCATAAAGGTTCGGACTAATTGCCATCTTGTTAGTGGTAGACAATTTGTGTGTTTTCGAATTAATGAACCGAGCGTATATAAAGAAACCGACCCCAGTATATAAAGAAAAAAACGCATGAATCCTTTCATATTTCAAATTTAATCTCTATCTTCATATAGCTCTGATTATTATAATTTTTTTTTTAATTCTGTAACACGAACCGTCCTCGGCACGTAATATGAACAATGTTGAACATGAATGACTGAATGAATAACTTATTTCTTAGATTTGCATGTCTGTTCTCGTGTTCGTGACTTTTATAATATCATTGTCTTATCAAAATGGAATCATTTTTAATAGGCCTTACTCCGCAACAATGGTTAAAAAACACGATAAATAGGAAACCTCATTATCTTTAAGTCGATATGTTGGGGTCGCATGTAATCATTGTAATGAGTCGGCAAAGATAGAATGGTTTTAGGATACACGTTCATTCAAGTGGCATGAGAATAGTATTTTCGTATTTTGTTTTCCCTCTACCGTACCTCAGATCTCGTACCAATCATCGTTGGAGTAGCAGCTGCTTTCCTCGTGATCATCCTCATTATCATTGTCGTATCCGTTTATTGCTCAAGGTAATACAAAAGACTTCTTAGAATTACATTACCTATTTTCATTAATTCTACCCACTTCATTCTAATATTTCACTTTAAACTGAACTAATAGGCCATACAGATCTCCTAATAGAAAATAAAAAGGTACACTTCGTTAACTAGTTTCTATCGAAATATATTTGTGACATCTAATATAACTATAACGTTCATTTATTTGAATATTACTCTCGATTAAGGTTAAAAATTTGTTCAGAATCAGATCACGATAAAAAAATCAATCAAATTTTGATTCAGCGAATAGTCTTTTTGGTTGGGTTGCTTTGTTTTTACTAGATGGCTTTGATATTAGGTACTGAAATTAATTCAGTATGTCGACATGATAACTGAATATAAATAACACACACATTACAGTAGTCATGGTAGTACACTTCATCAAGCTATTATGACGTTTGAGTCACTTGAATTTAGTTTAACAACAGGTTTACTAACCAGAAGTTTAGGAAGTGTTTATACTATTTTTAATTGACCTTAGATATATTGCCTCATCTTATTTGATCTCAATTCATCTAATTTCATCTGGTCACTTAGTTCCGTTCTTACTTTGATCTTATACTATTTTACCTCATTTTACTTCAATTCATTTAATCTCGTCCTCTACACTCTAAAAACACTGAGTAAAATTTTACTCAAATTGGGTAGAAAGGGAACATGCATGTTTGCTGGCTATTTTTTAACCCAAAATTGGGCTATTTCAACGCAACATTGTGTAAAATTTACAACATATTTGGTATCTTTTTACCCAACCAACTTGCATGTTCCCATTTTACCCAATATTGGGTAAACCTTCTTTAGAGTGTATTCATATTAGATCTTATCTTATCTCATGTAATCAATCTCATCTTAGTTTTAAAACTAACCTTTTTTATCTTTTCATCTCACTTCAAGTGATCTTAACTCGTATTCTCATCTTACTCTATCTTAAATATACCATTTTACCATATATCATATCATTTCACCTTGATAGCAAACCATCGTTAAGAGTAGGTCCGGCATAAAGTGATGATGTAAGTAGCGGGAGTATACCCAAGACTAACACTTTAATGGTGTAATGGTAAACCCGCTACCTGAATAGAAGGGGCATGCGTCATGTTTTTAATGGTACTTTGGGAACCCATTTTGATAGGGGAAGAGGTACATATTCAATCATTCATGATCATGGCGCAACCAGCCGATTATTTTATGGATAAGAATATGTTCAAGTTATCGGTGCTTTGGTGGAAACACAACTGCATGGTTAGTAATGTTGGTTCTACACTGTTAAAAAACCTGTGATTTTACAGAAAATAAACAGAAGATTTTGCAGAAAGCAATAACAGAATCATTCTGTAAATTCATAAAACAGGAATTTTTCTGCAATTTAACATAACAGGTCTGTCTAAAAAGGGGAAAAGGGTGTTTCATTCAAGGAAATTTGTAAGATTCCATACACCAAATACCAAATTCCTGTAAGATTACGCAATTCGGTAAGATTACAGATGATCTCGAGACTCTGCTGCATGAACTTCTTTTATTGTAAGGATAAATTTTCTAACAGTGTAGGGGGATGGTGATGGTGCAGGTGCAATATGACAACCTAATGGATGCATGTTGTTACCAAAGTGGTTCTTGGTACAGGATTCTTTTCCTCTCCCCTTTTCCCCCTTTTTTATTTCATCGTATTTTATAATTCTTGTATACTCGTTAACAGCTTAGTAATCACGAAATTATTATGGCCATTCGGTGAAGAATGATAAGATGATGAATAAGATGTTACGGGCACTCGCAACTTTACGAGGAACGAAATGTTATCTACGTAGCAGTGTATATAATATATTATGAACTGATTGTGGAATTACTTTATTTTCTTTTTCTCGCTTGTATTTTATCGAATCTCAAGGAGAGGAAAACCAACGAGGGAGAAAAAGTACGCAGGGAATAATAACGTGAATGTAAAGCACCACATTTAGACGTTTATCTTTATTTTTCTCATTTGGCTTATTTGCCAGAAGTTATTCTTTTTAAATCCTGCCACTCCAAACGTTGTTCTTAGTTTGAAAGTTGTGACACTACTTCATTGCAATTAATGTTCTGCATGCTTATACTTCTGTGTTTGCAAATAGAATAGAGTTTCCAGCTGTAAAAGTATTCATGTTCACTTTGCTTCATAAATTTCCAAAACAGAACTCTGCGAAATTGTTCGTGTTGTCCTAATAATTATATATTGTGTCCTGCTTTGATAAGTGCATCTTGGCGACTTGGTCAAATGTGACTCAAAGATTTAGAATGTTTGCACACCAATCAATCACCAGATGATAACTTCTTTAATATAATTTTCAATTTCCATAAACTATTACATAATTACTAGCTTTAAAACGATTTCACTATTTTCTACTTAAAGTGATAATAATGATTATGATATTGCGATCTTGGGAATGCACAACATTACACGTATATCAATAATCATTATGCGTATGTATTATGAATTTTTTTTTTAGTCTATCTTACTTTTATTTCCCTAATTTTCGCCATCAACATTCAAACATATTATAATTTTAAATAATGTTTTATGTGTTTGTCCCTCATATTACATTAATGAAGATAATTCATAGAGAGAGGATAGTAATGTCACGAATAACACTATAGCCCGGGACCAAATTTCAATACCATTTTAACATCTAACAATTTTGTTTTAGGCGTTAACGAATCAGCTCGTGAGTGGGTTTGTTGCATCTTAGTCCAGACATGATTCATTTTGAAACAAGATGTATTCATAGAAATACATTCAAGGGATGATTGTATCCCAATCCCTTGAAGCCTTTGGACCACAGTATATGCGTTTTCAGATTTCATACTTTTATAGCTTTCTTTTATGTTGACATGTCCGTAATCATGTTTATTGCATGTTTCTTAATTGCATTTTCGTCACCAGCATTTTATTAAGATTTTATGGAGGTTTTCATGGTTACACATAAGCACAGTGCCCATTTTTTGCTTATTTTGTATGACCATAATTCCTGTATTTTAATCAATGCCCTTCACTTTCCGGTAAGTCGTATTTTTAACCCTCTTCAGTAGTGCCCCGTTTGCATGTTTTTGATTATCAAAATCTCTTTTTTTCTAGGCAGCGTTATTTCCGTTTTATCAATGAAATCTGTATTTGCACTATTTGGTTTTTATCAACTCTAATAAGAAGTACGACTATAACCGATATATTTACTGATGAATATAGGCCTAGGTAATATTTCTTGTTTCTGCATGGTTGCCCCTTTGAGAGAAAACCAATTTGAATTTCGTGATTGCAGTTCACTTTCAATCGGGCATTGAAGATTACATGTAATAACGGCATTTCTTTGGATTAAAAACTAAAATGTAATTGCTTTTAAAAAAATATAGAGTAAAGAAGGAATAACAAATACTAATTTTTGTTAGACTGATATCATTTGTAATATTTCTTTGTTAATTTCCGTGTGGCTATTTGTAGTCTAAAAAATATAAGTAATAATTCACGGTGTTCAATGTATACATGGTATATAAACAAAATAAGGTCATTTAACGTTTGCTCCCATTATAAACACAGGAAAGGAAGGCAAAAGACGAAGAAGATACCCTTTGACCCAGCCCTGGGAGCCAGTTTTGGAAACCCCGCATTCGAAGAAGACGAGGAGGCCGAGACGGCGCGACGTGGTTTCGTGCAGGAGAACGACTACGGTGACAGGCAGACATACGACATCGGTGTATCCGACTATGCCATGGCGAACGACGAGGTCGACAGGGCTCCACCGGATGGGAAGGATTCATCGGTCTTCCTCCCTGACAACGGAACGGAGGACGTGACCTACGCGGTGGTGAACAAAAACAGACAAGGTAGCGTAACAAGTTTTAAGCCGGACGACCATAGGGTTTCATGGGCTACTTTACCGCAGAATCAAAGCAATGGAGTTAGCGATGCCTATTACACAGACCCTAACAACCAAGTAGCAACGCCTTTGTAAACGATGACGTCACAGAGGACATTAATTGATAACCAAATGGTGCCTAATTATAGGGGAAGTCGAGATATAGGCCTATATTTGTGGGGAAAAAATCATCTTACATTTCTGAAATAAAGATGGATTGAATTGATTTTTAAAACAGGGTTCCTCCTGCGAAATTATTTTTATATGTGTTTTTTTAGAAATGATATTGCATTGTATTGCCAAAATTGTTTGATAATTAAAATAAAAATATGTTCCTCTAATATGACGAACATGTTTCTTTATTACTTGTCATGATGTTATAGACATTGTATTTGCCTAACGTGTTGCTGATTTTTCGTTCGCCCATATGCATTGATAAATGATATGGGATGAAAATCGGTATCACCAACATGACCAACAAGAGAGCTGAAGATTGTCATATTTTTTATACTATGTGTATTTTCTATTAATAAACCGACTGGTATGCCCTATTTAGAGCAGTATTTATACAATCGAACGTGATTTAAGTGTTACCTAATATTTGTTTTAACGGGTGTAATGCATATCCTCTTTTGGGTAGTCAGAGTACGTAAGGTAACACGCATCCCTATCGTTGGATATTGCACATAATGCGCTAATGAGAAATTAAGATGACGCAAACGCGATTTATTTCTTGTAGTTCATGTCGTACATTTGATCTCTCTGGGTAGTTGAGTCCATAAAGAATGGATTCAACTTTGAAATAGTATGTCAGGATCGATTCAGGTGATTTCAGTAAAAGTTGTCATGTTTGTTACACACAATGAAAGGTGTGTAAAATTGTGCCGTGTAACGTCAGTTGCCGTGAAAATGCCCAATTGCCTTTTTTCAGAAGCCGCCTTAGAAATCAAGTAATGATATTTATTGATATTGTAATCAACGTTCTATTCATTTAGATAGTGTAGCTACTCTCTCTTTCTCTCTCTCTCTCTCTTTCTTTCTCCCTCTCCCTTTCCCTCTTTCTGTCTCTGCCTCTCTGTTCTTTTCCCAGGCGGAGGGGGATGGTGGCGTGTAGAACAAGCGACACCATTACTACTCTTCTCAGAATCCGAATGGCTATTAAGGAGCTAGGTTAAAAAGAATAGGTACCATGTTTAGAATTAGTCTTATTATAATTGTGAAGTAGTTCATTGAGTACCTGAATTCAGTTCATAGTAAAAGTGTTGCTCTACGTACAATACAATGACCCCTGAATATAGCAATAACGATAATTAAAGAAATAATGATGATGATAATGAATTGATAGAATTAAATGAAAAATATGAAATTCAATAAATAAATACGCGAATAAACAAACAAATAATGAATATATAGCTAATTCATGATTATAAAGAGAATGCTTAAGAACGGGAAATTATCAAAATAATGAAAAAAAACTAGTAAATATTCAAAATATTTTAGAAGAATGAAAAAAAGACACACTAAAATTTGTCTTTTGTTTTCTTTCAGACGCAGTGGAACCGTAGAATAGTCTGAAAGTCCACCAAACGGTAAAAAAAAAAGCTAGTATGCAAATACTTTTCATGAAACTCCTGGGGGCTCAGCCCTGCGTCTAATAATTATGTCCTTATTATTCTCTAACATTAAGACAACGTGCCCATCATAAATATTCAGGGAGAGCAAATATAGAATTATTAACTTCAGCATTTCAAATAATGATCATCCTAACTATAAATCATGTTTGTTTCGTTTTTTCAGCCCTCAGCTCATTCTCTCTAGCTATTTATTCATTTATATATCTATCTTTCCGTATATCGAAGCATGTATTTATCCATTCAATTCTATCTATCTACCTACCTACCTATCTATCTATTGTATCTACCTATTCCAGTCTCTATCCATCTACCCCAACCCTCTCTCTCCCTCTCTGTCTATCTATCAATGTATTTTTTTTCTACCCACCTATCCCCTCCCTCTATGTATGTTTCTCTCCCTGTCTCTCTTTCTTTTTCTCCCTCATTCCATCTCTTTCCCTCCCTGCTGTCCTTACCTTGCTCGACCATTATCTCTTTAGAGAGCAACTTCCATTTTCCGAATTTAACCCTAGCATGTTCCTACCCATCCCCTTTGCTTTGCATTGTATCCCTATCTATCTCTCAGTGCAGCTTTCCTGCTGGCTTCTCGCCCGGGGACATCCTGTTCTCTCCTTGACTTCATTTGGCCATCTTCGCCTAACCATTTGACATCCTCCTCCTTCCCATTCTCGTATTAATAATGTGTGACTTTTTGTGATGTTTCAAGATCTATCTTATCCATTTTTATATTATTTTTCATTATATTTTATTAAAATTCTAAATCAGTATTGAAGACGATTACAAAATTATATATTGCATATACGTTGCATTCTAAGCGATCTGGGGCCGTTTCATAAAGCTGTTCGTAAGTTAAGAGCGACTTTAAGAACGACCGGTGAACCTTTCTTCCGGGCTAAACCATCTCCAATGGTGTATAGCATTTACCAAAAGAAAGGATCACCAGTCGTTCTTAAAGGTGGTCTTATCTTATGAACAGCTTTATGAAACACCCACCTGAAAATATGTTAGAGATATACCACTGCAAATGCATTTTATCATAGATAAATAAAGGTTTGAATTGGGTTTTACATTGTATACCAAGCTATGTGTGCATACCGACAAAAATATGATCCTAGGGTTTATCCTGTTGGATACTGAACAAGCGTATTATGGTGGCGGTCTTTGAGAATGTATCCCGGAATGTATTGGGCAATGGTTCGTTGAAACAGCAGTCCAATTATTGTAATTGCAATTTTACCAACCCAGGGTTCCGAAATCTGTTTTGCAAGCAGGCCCTGTTTAGCCCTACTGAACATGATAATTTTTCTTTGTTAATAATTATTTTTATTTGAAAGATTCTGCTTAGGGCCTATGTGACTTTATCATGCACATTGTAATCTTTGGTAATAGAAAAATTGCCTAAAATTATGAAAAGCAAGCACTGGCATCTTATTAAAACTTCAGTACATATTTGGGGGTCTTCACTTTTATTTCCGTGTTTTCGACGAGGCATACAAGTTTCATCAGGCCTTCGTCGTAGATGGCGTGCTTGATTATGAAGTTACGGAGGAATCAAGAACAGAGTAAATATACTGAAAATTCCCCGTCAAAATGACAAGGCCGAGCTAGAAAAGTTGTCGAAAATTTTGTGAACCGGAAAAGCATGCAGATTTGTACCAAGTCTAAGATCTGAAATGCAATATCGTATTTTATTTCCAGAATCAAGGAATTAACCGCTGTTTTGATTTACCAACATTATCGAGAAAAAAATGATTGCTGTTCTTTGTCATGACGGGTATTGGTCCATTTCCTCTGTTCTTGAATTACGCCGATGAGCGAAAACACCCTAATGATGCAGTCCGACAAAATGTTAATTGCTATTTTGAAAGGTGCAAGGCGACTTCAGTTTTTATATCGCAGTTAACTCATTTGTCCCTTTTCTCATCCACATTTTCCGATTGTTTCGCTTTCTTTTCGAAACTTCATAAAAATCAGTGCGGTTCCCCCCCCCCCCCACCCCTCTTGTGCGGCCGCCTTTGGGTAAAATGCATAATTTGGATTATTGAATGGTCTAAAGGTTTAAATTGATGGGCATTGGGGATTTATGTAAATGCAGTCGTTGACGGTAACGTATTACCACACACACCAACTCATTATTCACGATATCAGGCTTATATTTAACGTGTTTATAAATCATTTTATTTTACTCCCTAAGGGAACGTGATATTTTGCCATGTGGATACAATTATTTGCTTTCATATGTCATATATATATTAACACGCATGTACATAGAACGGTAACATTTTATAACATTATAAGGGTGATTGGTTAAAGTTTTCAGCTGGACTGAAAAAAGGGAACAAACGTTTTAACAGTTTCGTTTTGTTCATGTCAAGAAGAAGTTGCGGCAGGAAATACTGCGATTACCTAATGATTTGCTTTCTGTGTATACTATATATATGTATGTATGTTTAAAAGTATAATGGGGACATTGTTTATGAAACCAAATCAGGTCCAAATGACATGAATGCTGTATCGATAATTATGTTAAGAAAGAAAATATTTTTTAAACAGATATTGATGTATTTATGAAACAAATATTCGAAATTGTACATAGATGTATTATATAATTGTTAGAATATTGTAAACGGTTGGCTAGATGAGGTGATTGCCCGAATTTATATTCTAAAAAAAAATTCTAACATTTTTGTTGCCTAGATTGAAGGTAGTCACCTTACACTTTATTATGACTTACAATCTACTTTTTTAATCATGATATTTTGAATTTCTATTCAAATTACATTCCTTTCAAACTTGTGTATCATCGAAGATTTGAAATCAGAAGAAATGTATTTTATTTCCTTCGTTACATTTCACCAGGAATTGCATCGGTGGAGAATAAAATATCCATTCTGTATTTATTTTGGGAGTGTTGTTTCTCCAAAGTAAATTACTTTAGTGGCAGACAATCATGGTAATGATGATTTCCCTTTCATTTGAAGAGATTCATGTGATTAGGTAAAAAATTTAAATTGAATTGTAATAATTTTGTAAGAAAAGACACAAAGCTGCGCATTGTATCGTTCTCTTCAAAACGTTCATGTAACAAAAATGAATAATATAGTTGATTTTATATTTTGGCATTATATTTTCATGCATCACATGAGGTATTTTAAGAGGTGTATATTTAGAGCAATTGACAAGTGGCAAAGATTTATAAATATTGAAACAAAATAGTTTGCTTAGTTTAACAATCACTTATCTGTGTTCAGGATTAAGTCTAAAACTGTTTTGTTTTGTGGTTCATTGTGTCGAACTAAATTATTGCTTTCGTTCTTTCAAATGCTATTAACCATCACCTTGCTATGTGCATAACGTATAGTACATGTCTACATAATACCTTTAATACTGCAAGCATTCACTCACGGAATTGCACCGCCTTGTGCAATGTCAGCGCTACAATTGGTTGGTCATATTTTTTTCTGAGGCTTTGTCCTTTATGGCATGCGTTTTTTACAAATGTTCTTTCCTGGTTAGACTGCTATTAAATTGAATTATCTAAATTTAAATCAAAGTGGTGTGCTATTTTTCTCCACTGCATTTTCTTTACGATTTAATCTGAATTCGTGGCCAATACATTATAATCCCCAAAGGAGCGTTTCATGCAACCATTTCGTGAGAAAAATTACCTATATCCCTGCATTTGATTGGATGAAAACATATTGTATCACTACAGTGCGTATCAAAAAAAGTTTACACTTTGAAAAAGCCCTGGGAATGAAAAAATATACAACATGTGGGTAAATTTTTCACATATAATTTGGGTTTGGGTCTCATCTATCCAATGAAAGTAAAAGTTTTGTCAGAATGTTACACTTGAGTGAGCACTGTCCATTTTTGTAAAACTCGCAGAAATCTGTTTGCGCAGAAATGCTCATTTTCACGCTGTGTCAAGGGGAAGGGCGAAATCAAACTCGCCCTGCGAAACATTTCTCATAAATTACCCTTGCAATTTTAGTCAATTGAAATAAAACGGACACTTCTGTAACAATTTTGCCACACAAATAGAAATTTCGACACTTACTAAGCACAACCTTTACCATTTTAGTGCCAGCTGGATTTGAGGACATAACTGAATCTGAACAAAAGTTTATATCAGACATCTCCGGCCTTTTTTCACGAAGTTTTTATCATTGAAAGTGGGTTTACGTTTTATGTTTTTTTAATGCTTATTTCTCCACACATTTTCCAAGCTCGATACTGATTAACAAAATGAAAATAAAGCCTAAGCCATTCCATGTAAATCACAGTTCAGTGTAAAGCAAATATCGTCACGATGGCCTCGGTGTGTGGGGGAGTGGGGTGGGGCGCAACGCACACTTTGAAGTGTTTGTGGGCAAGGAAACAAGTCAAAAAGGCTAAAAGATATCTTTAAATCAATTTTGCTAGCTAAATTCCACTTTTTCTTCATGTTTAAGTTCTACTTTTATTCGCATAACTATTTCAAAGTTCTGCGCAAATCATTTTTCACTAACTTTTCAAAAGTAAGTGGTGCTCACTCAAGCGGAAATATTTTTCGACAGTTATATCGTCATTTGCTTTAATGGATCTGTACTAATGTTAAAATATGGAAAAATCTTCAGAATATTACAAATGTATGATTTTACAGGATTTTTTCAAAGTGTAAACTTTTTTTGATACGCACTGTATAAAAAGACGCCCTTCACCTCACCTGGGCGTTGAGGCGTGCGCCTGTAATCCAAGCTGTGGAGACGTTACAAATTGATGCAGAGGTTCGAGCCCTGGTCAAGTCTTTCGGATGGTGACGTTAAAGGTCGGTCCCAGACTTAAATAATCATATCCGATTGATACACGCCTGACAAAACTCAAATACACACACATCACCGGTAAGTCGACACATTGCGATGATTGTGAACTGTAGATGGCAGCAAACACAACACCTACTGTTCTTGTGGAATTCACTGTCATCAACTCCTGACATATTTAATTTGAATGTAATGGTTTAAATTATAAAGTAAATGGCAAACATCTCAATAGTTTGTTAATAGTTGACTGTGTGACACCATAAGTCCATGGTGATGCTAGCAAAGTTCGGGAAGGGTCACGCAATGTGAAATGAAATTATGTTATGTAGTTCTGTTACTCTTAACGGGATAAGAAAAATGAAAAGTTTATGTGTACAGTGATCAAATAATTGTAAGTGCCTAAAAAGTATATGAAATAAATTGTCACTATAAAAATGCCTTTCCACTCGAATCATTGTCTCAATGTCTCCCTTTCTGCCACACATCGTGTTCGTGAGATAAACTAATATGGCATTTGGTATAAAAATGTGTGCTTTCACCTTGGTGTTTATGTTGATATCAATGCCTTTTGCCTTTGCTTTGCGCGATTTACTCGTAAGAAAAAAAACAGCTACACATACATGCACAAGCTGTATATTAACCATTTTAAATTTAAGATTAGTTGACATTTTGGGGGGGAAAGTGGGACCCCCCCCCCAACCAAAAAATGGAAAGAAATAGAGAGAAGAAACTGAGGTAGAAAGAAAGGGAGAAGAAGAGTGAGGGGAATTTAAAAAAAAGAGAAGTGAAGAAGAAAATGGAATAGGGGAGGGGGAAGAAAGATGCGGATATGAGGGGAAACGGGGAGAGTAAGAGGGGAAGCAAAAAATAGGAACATGCGGGAGGTCCAAAGGGATGTCAAATATGTGTTTAATTTTAGGGGACAAAATTGACAGTAAATAAGGGGCGCCCTATTGACCCCCCAAGTTAGGGATGACAGTTGAATCTCAACTGGACGGGTGCCGTCAGGCGAGGATCTGGGATTTCGCAGGGAGGGGGCGCAAGTTTGAACTGATTTTGAAGTCCCTGTGTACCTTTAAAATAAGACCGCCCCTCACCTCCCGCCCGTCAAACATAAGCACCTTACTGGCATGTTGAATTTCATTATTTCGTAATCACATGAAAAAGGGCAACTGAAGACCTGTTATTTTTGTGATGTGTTCATTCAAAGAAAAATCCATGGATATGTGTAATATCACTTTTTTAAAATATTATCTTTTTTGGTTGAACATGAATCATGCGCCCCGGACAAAATATTCAATTGGCGCCCCAATATCGAGCACGGTTTCTGCGTGAACATCGATTCGGCGCCCCCCCCCCCCCCCGAGGATTAACATAAATTCTGCACACCTTTGCCAAACATCAATTCTGTGCCCCCCCCCCCCCCTCCCCTCGGTTGAACATAAATTCGGCACCTCTAAGTCGAACATCAATTCGGGACCCCTATATCGAACTTCAATTCGGTGTCCCTAGGTATAACATCAAGTCGGCGCCCCCTAGTGTGAATATCGATTTGGCACCCTAGTTAAGCAATACCCTCCCCCTATCTATATCGAAGATTGATTTGCCCCCCCCCCCCCCCGTTTGAACATAGATTTGGTGTTCCCCCTAGTGTGAACATCATTTTTACTCCCCTATGTTGAACATAAATTCGACACCCCCTATGTCGGCGCCCCCTAGTGTGAATATCGATTTGGCACCCTAGTTAAGCAATACCCTCCCCCTATCTATATCGAAGATTAATTTGCCCCCCCCCCCGTTTGAACATAGATTTGGTGTTCCCCCTAGTGTGAACATCATTTTTACTCCCCTATGTTGAACATAAATTCGACACCCCCTATGTTGAACATCAAGTCCCCCCCCCCTCCCTTGGTTGAAGATCAATTAGGCGCCCCAATCTTGAACATCAATTAGACACCCCCTCCCCAGCCTGTACATTAATTTTGCTCCCCATATAATTCGGACACCAATTATGCCCCGCCCCACCCCCTTGTTTGAAGATCAAATTTGGGGTTCCTCTTGCTCAAACATCACCCCCCCCCCCCTACTTCGCACTTCGAACATCAATTTCGTGCCCCCTTTGTTTGAAAATAGTCGATTCGGCGCCCCCATACTTCAAACATCAATTTGGCACCCCCCCCCCAGTTCGAACATCAATTTGGAGCCCCCAATTTCGAACATCAATTCTGCACCCCTCCCCCCCCCATACTTCGAACATCAACCACAACCACCCCCCCCCCCCCCCCTAGTTCGAACATCACTTATGGGCCCCAGGCCTCTAGCTCGAATATCAATTTGCCCTCCCCCACTTCAAACATCAATTTGGCGCCCTCTTAGTTTGAACATCAACTTGCATGGCGCCCCTAGTTCGAACATCGAATCGGTGACCCCCCCCCCCTAGTTCAAACATCAAATCGGTGCCCCGGTCAACAACATTTTTGCCCCTTCCTTCTTTATTTCCCCCGCGTTCTATATAATTTTTTTCTTTTCCTTTCCCTCTCTCCCCTATTTCTTCTCTTACTTCCCCCCCCCCCCCCCCTCTTTCTCACTTTTTTCTCTTCTTTCCCTTCTTCCTCTCCCTTTTTTTCTTCTCTTTCTTTCTCCCTTTTTCTCTTTTTTTTTCTTTCTTCCCCTTTCCTCTCTTTTTTTTCTTCCTTCCCTCCGCTTCCTCTTTCTTTTTACTTCTCTTTTCCCCATTTTCCTCTCTTATTTTTTCTTTTCTTCTTCTTTCCTTCCCCTCTTTTCTTTTTTCTGTTCTTTTCTAAATTCCTTCTTTTCCTCTCTCTTTGCTTCTCTTCCTTTCCCCCTCCTCTTCCCTTCTTATGAGCGGGGGGGGCAAGGCCCCTTTGGCCCTCTTCATGGAGCCCCGCCGGTGCGACGTTCCCGGGGGGGGGGCAGTAAAATGTAATATTGTACACATGCGTGAACAAATTGTTTCCAAACGCCCCTAAACGAGTTTTTCTCTCTGTGCAAAATGCCCCCTAAACACGTTTTTCGCGGGCTGCATTTACACATTTTGAATCCCAAATAAGTTGTTGCCAAAATATGACCCCTTAACAAGTTTTCTCGTTTCCCAGGACCGTTCCCAGGGGCCTGGTTGCACCCGGGAATAACCATAACCCAAAGCCTCACCGGGCCAAAGCATTATGTCCGGCGCATCGTGTGCAGTTATATTGAGGGACGTCCATACATGAATGCATGTATAAATCGTGTTGCCATACGTACGATTTGTCGATCTGACTCAAGACTGGTAAGCTTACAATAATAATTATGATTGTTTATCATGCATGTAATCCTCATTTTATTATTAAAAAAATAGACATGAAATGAAATACTCAGAAAATTTGCTTTACCCAATTGATCATGGGCACGGAATACTGGTAGACGGAATTGAGGTCAAAGAGGCGTATAGCACGCCGAGTGTACAGCATATTGTTGCTGAAAGACTATACGTTACTGTACAGTGCCCAACATTATGGACCCGACTCGCAATGGTTTCTAAACCATTGTAGTGATACGACAATATAAGGGAAACAACAATATTATGTAGACATTGCCCCATTCATAATTTGTACGCATGGAGATTTTAGACACTCTTTACACTGCCAATGGATCTTAAAATAAATGGACACTCTCAAAGATTAACATTATACGTGCATTTTAATGAGGACATGCACGTGTTTCGACAATAGCGAACACCGAAGGCGTATTGATCATTTACAAAGAAATAGTTTTCCTAGTCTTTTTTTTATTGTTGATGTCCTGTTTAGGAATATGTCTTTCCATCAACATGCTCAAAATTTGGAGCAGCAAAAGTGAGAAGTAGACGATTTTTCTTTTCATTCCTTGAATACTCACAAATAATGATTAGCAATAACAATACTGAAAGGTACACAAACTCTTCTACACGCTATGTCTCTGTGAAATATTAGCAGAGAACTTGGGGAAATGGGAGTATAAATGATCAGAAATCTTACAAAACATTGTCTCTTTCTTACAATAAGGTATATTTTTTCCCAATGGGACACACAGAACTACATTTACCAATTGTGATTCAGAAATGCACATTGATTTTTCAGGATTTAATTGCTTTGTTTGTTTCACCTTCGGTAACAACACGGACCGCTTCTTTCAAATCATAACATAATTCACGGGGGTCATCATAGTAAACATGAAGAGAATGATTATTCAGATAACAATGGCAGTAATATAGGAAATCCGATGAATGTCTGTCTCTTTGTCGGTTAGTAACTGGACTTTATTCCTTGTTATCTCCTGGATTCGTATATGCAGTCGTACATACTTTTGGGTTGAACGAAACATGGCAGTGGGCTGTATTGGCCCTCCTACCCCCCCCCCCCTGAAGTAGGGGAATAAACATTAAAAAATAAGACGAAGGGGGAAAAAGGGAGAACTTGGAACGCGTGGGTAGTGTGATTCTATCGTACCAATTATTTATTTAAAAATGATTATCATCCTTATAAGGTGGTCTTCAGTCCCTCTCACCTTTAGGTTTATGTCACCCCTGTTCGTATCGCATCACATCGATTATTACGTCATAAATAGGCGACTGACAAGAAAACTTTACAAAGTCTTTACTAAAGGGGGTTAGGAGGAATTTATTTTACTATACCTTGATTTGCCAAAAGTTATATTATGTTATTAAAATGAAACTGTACAACTTGGTCGGATCATCAAACGGTTGTTGGGGTTGGAGTGAGTTAATATCAATTTCATTATATCAATACCATTATATGCTCAGGCACGAATCCATGCCAAAATCTGTATTGTGTGTTTCGTTTAATGAGGAATGTCATCCGGTTGTGAAGTGATAACCTTTGCGTGAATGGGTCTTTATTCAAACATTATTGTCGGTATTGATTAATAAATTCAGATATAGTTTTTTTTTAGTGTTACATAGACCAATTCAATGGTATTTTCCAAATCCTAAATAAAGTTGGTTACCCCCCCCCCCCCCCATCTCGTACAAGACCTGTTGGTGATAATGCGCCCTCTTATGTCGATGGAGCCATGGAAGGAATGCTGACATCAAAAAAATACGCCCGGACTCTTGCCATCAAACATCAATCCCCTCCCCCAAACACACACACCCTCCCATACACATACACTCACACATCAACTATTTTGTTGAAAGCATTATTGAATTAGTTAGCTGTATACGTTGGGGTGAAAAGATTTCTGCATTCAGTAAATCTGTTGAATCACGCATGAAAGAACAATTTTTGGTATTATGGCAAATTAAAGAAATAACAAAAAGAGTACTCGGTGCGTGCAAGTGCAAGAGGTGAAGGCTAAAAGCAATGAATAAAGAATCCGTATACAGTCATGTTCACTATTGTGTAACAATCAGACTCGGGGCCGGTGCGTTAATTAGTCATCGTCATCAAAATTAGTGGTTTTAAAAGTCCTTGAATCTATAGATATAGCTTTATTTGCCCAATTGTTGTGTAAAACTATAGGGTTGAAAAGATAATTAAAAAATGAAATGCATTTCAATAAAATAGAAAACCAACCGTAAATAGGTTAGAAATGCTTTTCTATTGTTTCATGACATTATTGTACCTTAAATAACAGAATATACATCATGGAGAAAAGGTAGAGTTATAGCAAAAAAAATTATCAACTGACTGGAGCCTCGGAAGAACATACACCCTGCCCCCCCCCCACACACACACACAAACACTCACACCAACGCACACACATACCTGCATCCATTTCTCTCTTCCTGTCACTCTCTTCGCTCTTCACCACCCCCCCCCCCCCCCCCCCACTTCAACATGTCTTCTGTGCCTATATTATCTCTTTGTTCTTATTTATACCTAAAGAATATACGTTTGACCGACTCACTGCATCCCAATGGCTCCTCAAATCGTTCTTATGACCGGGTGTTCAGCAGGCATCGGTCTGGCGACAGCCAAACGTCTTGCTCTGGACATAGATCAGCGTTACATCGTCATAGCCTCCGTCATCGCCATGTCGGAAAAGGCGAATCTCGTGGCCGCCGTAGGGGGCTCCCTGAATAAAACAATTTTTATCAGGGAGTTGGATGTTACAAACGATACCAACATTTCCGACGTAGTTCGTGACGTCATCAGAGAACACGGCAGGATTGATATATTAAGTAAGTGGCCTAGCTCAACGATACTAAGACCTCATGCCTCGTGCGGTTAATGTCCAAACGATTTATTACAAGAAGGGAATGCTAAATTTTATCAAGGCATTCCAGTCAAAAGTAAAGTAGTCGGAAACAACAGCAGCAACGAGTAGAAATAGTCATAGTAGTAGTATAGTAGTAGTAGTAGTAGTAGTAGTAGTAGTAGTAGTAGTAGTAGTAGTAGTAGCAGAAGTAATGGTGGTGAAATGAGGAGGTATTTCGGCGTCAGCGCTAAGGATTATCTTTTATCCCCCCCCCCAAAAAAAAGACAATCCTCCGCGCTGACTCCCACGAGGAGGTGTAGTAGTTCATAATGATAATAGTGATAATATGCGAAGGATTCTCCCCTGTTTCCATTCCATTTCATCTATTTATTTCAACACCAGACATTTTCAGCAATAGCTGTTGTCCAATAGTTTCCTGCATGTTGACCTGGGAAGAAGAACGTTCATATTTCGAGTAATTAGCCAATGCGCCATTTCTCATCCATCTTTACTTTTTGTTAGATTTGATTTAACATTTTGTGCATACCTTATTTGAATTCGTTTCCTCTTTCTCCCGCTTTACAGTTAGTGTTGCTGGAGTCGGATTCGTTGAAATTCCCGAAAGGGTCACGCGGGAGCAGATCGACAAAATTTTCAGCGTTAATACTATTGGACCAATAAGGCTAGCTCAGGCGGTCTTGCCTCACATGAAAAAGAGAAGAGCGGGTAGAATTGTCATTGTATCGAGTGACATGTCTAGGCAAGGTAAGATATGTTCTTCCACCCCCCCCCCCCCCCCTTCTCCACCCCTTCTTTCCAGCGTCCATTTTCATTCACTTGCTGCTGACAGACGGGTGGTAGCTCGCACTAGTGTTCCTTATGATTTATATTTGTATGCGCGTACCAATTATTCGACGCGCACACATTACCGCTTGTCTACCAGTATTGCTGTTGTTTTTTTTACGTATATGTATTATTCAACTTGTTCTTTACTCTACAAACTCTTTAACTTGTAGTATCGCATCCATTTACTATTTCGCTTTCTCTAATTTTCTCCCTCCCATCTATTTAATTCAAATGGCATTCGGTTCTTTTATTTCCTTTTCCATTTGCAGCTTGGCCATACTTCGATCTTTACTGCGCAACAAAGTTCGGTGTTGAGGGGTTTTTCGAAGCTCTGGCATCCAGCGTGAGAGCTTTTAACATTAGGTGAGGATTATATCATAGCGCTATTACATGATTATATATTACCCACTAGAAAATATTTCTACCGGACATGTAGGTTGGAGCAGGGGACTTGTGTAGAATGGTTAAGCGAAATTTCTTCTTTAAAACAATTCAGACTTCAGAACCAGTTGCTATAGTTCATGGTGTAAAGAGTTAGGTCTGGGAAACCCCGATCGTAGAGTCCTGTTTGAACCCTGGACTTTCCACTAGATCTAAATGCGCATAATGGAAGAGTAACGTGTTTCAAGAAACGCATTTAAAGGATTGACGTAGTTTTTGACTTGACATTTTTTAGGCATCAGCTAGTGTTCAACAGAAAAACGATTTAAATTGTACGAAATTGTGTGTTCATGATGCTATCATACGTTATCCAATTTCCTTTTTTATTTATAGGGTGTGTCTAGTGGAGCCAGGCCCGATCACTACCGGGCTTTTGGATAGTCTACAAAATGACTTGCAGAAACTGATAAACGACAAAACGGTAGATGACATCGAACTCCGCCAGCTTCTTGGCCTGAATCGAGACTTGTCTGACATGGAGAGAACCCGCAGCGCGGAAGATGTCGCAGTGGACTTGACCACGCGATGTTTAGACGTCGACGAACCAGTACTTCGACATCTACTTCTTGATGATAAATTCATGAGTGCTACCCGAGAAGCGTTGGCGGACCTTACAGGAGAGAGTACGGTTGCATTCATGCGCAAACAACTTGGACATTGAACGATGCATGAGAATGTTCTCACTCCAAGCAGTGATCAAGATGCGGAAAATCAGGGCTTCATACGAACCTGCGCAGGGTTACATAAATTTGAGACCGAGTACGCGAATTATGGGAGCGCCCTGCGTACTCGTATTGTTCCTCTGCGCATAATCGATGTTGACAAATATATCGCAAAATTTGGGAATGACGTCAGTTTTACGTATGTACGTAGTCTTACGTTGGCATTTTCTTTTCTTCCTGGGAACCTTTTTAAATACAGCACGAATCAAATTAAGTACTTTTTTATGAGACCTGGCGGTGTTTCATGAAAGTTGTCAGCGCTGAATAAATTGTAGTGCTGACAATGTCAGTGAAATCCTTTTATTTTGATTGGCTGAAAGACACTGGCCTCTGACTTTTGCTACGGTAACTGTCGGAGAAAGACAAGTTGTCAGTGTCGACAACTTTCATGAAACGGTCCCCTATTCATGATAGAACCACTCTTTTGTGAACTTTGCCAAAAGATTACATAATCATTATTTACGAAAATATAGGCCTGGAGTAGTAGTAAAATTTTATTTTACTTTCAGTGAATTACATAAAGCAGCCCAAAGGGCTGAATAACATGCACTCTGAAAAGTATTGGGTAAAAGTGCCCCATGGGGATAATTATGTGTCCAACCAACATTGGGCGTTTTTATTCTTACCCAGTGTGATGAAAATTTTGCCCATTCGAAAGTAATTGCTGCTTATTTTTCAACCTTACTGGACATCATGCTTCCCTCATTAGGTCAAATACTGCCCAGATTGGTTAGACACATACACTGTAAAAACTGTGGTGTTAAAACTGACACCAATTGGTGTTAATAGAGGACCACAACCTGAGGTGTTAAAATTACACCCTTGAGATTGAACATAACACCAGAGAGTGAAAATGTAACAACCATAGGTGTTGTAATGACACCTATAGGTGTAAAACTAACACCACCAATTCGACACCGGTGTAAAATAGCTGGTGTAGTCCTCTATGTACACTGGTTAACACCACAGTTTTGTTGTGTAATTACCCTCGTGTTGGTAGAAATTCTACCCAATATTTTTTACAGGGCATTGTCAATGATTCAAATAACACTTAAATACAATTGATTAAATATATTTACATTCATCGAATCATGGTCGTTATAAATAACGAAGTTGAATATTGAGTTTCAAAAATAAAACAGGAGAAAAAGAAAAAGAGAGATGAAAAAGAAGGGTATTTTGGCGAGCGAGTGGAATGAGCGAACGCTGGTAAGCGTTTTTTTCTTCAAATCGTCGGTCAAATTTGTCACCGCCGACGGAAAACCAGAAAGTATCATGGCCCAAAGATTTTCCCAGGGGTTGTTGCGTGTATTATTATCAATTGGCAGCACCCCTGGAATTCTGGGAGCCTAAATTTGAGAAATGTATTTTAAAAGACATTTTGTGTTGAAACCTTTATTTGCTGTCTTAGGACCAAAACGACCTTCAAATTGGAATGAAAACTTTTTTTTCTTTTCATTATAACTTTAGTACCGTCCCCTTCAAAATGTTCCCAGGGTCCTGGAAAGCAGGCAGCAAACAAAAAAATCTCTCGTCTGTTATTTTTTTCTATTCTATCAACGCCCCTGGGGCATGCATATCGTTAAGAGTAAAGAATTATATATAATACACTTTAACCCGTCAGATTATGTACAACTATAGGTCAGCAGAAAAGAAATATGAACAATAAGGGTCCTCAAATTTGCGACAAACTGACCAAAAATTCCAGTTCACTGCAAAGTCATGACAATAAACATCCATGAATCAAAAATTCAAGGTCACTCGACCATTTATGTACCGTTTATTGAAGCATGGACCTACCTCAGAGTGGTAGGTCCATGATTGAAGAAACTACTAGTAGTACCCACAATAGGACATGAATTAAATTTAATTTATCCTTTCGGAACAAAAAGCCTTTTTACTTGCCTCAACAAACCAGCAGATTCTGACCCATGGGGGAACCCAAACCTGATTTATCGCACGAATACTTATGTTTCCACCAAGAGAAGATACGTGATCTAAACTTTATTATCACGTCCCGTTTGTACAGCTAGGTTTAATGTCTACATTTGAACCGTGACTTTGACTGTAACTAAAACAAGACTTGTGTAAAGGACAAGTTCGAACCAATTAAAGAATTGATTTGAATGAAAAGGAAAAAACCCAACAAGCATAACATTGCATATTTCATCAAAATTGGATCTTCTCTTTATTGAATATCAGCTTTCTAACGTTCCCCTCTGTTCCACCCTTTAATTTAGAACAACACCTGCATACGTGTATTCGAGTTGGTATGTTGGTTGTGCGTAGTGTTTGTTTAAACTGAAATGGATGAAATAAATTGAAAAAAGTTCATTATTGATTCTAGATAAAATAAAATGAACACAATAAAAATAGAATGGATCGTTCTGTGTCTTCTTCAAAAACTTTGTAAAGAAAATGGAAAATACCACGTCTCCCCTATCTCTCTCCATCTCTCTCCCTCTCTCTCTCTCTCTCTCCCTTCTATTCATATTTATCCCCCCCCCCTCTATTATTCCCTTTTCTCAGTCGAATCTCTGCTTTTGAATAGATTTCCCTTCATATTTTCATCCTTCTACTTGCAATCTGGCATTATAGAATCGTTGTTTTGTACCTTTTTTTTATTATGAAAAATAAACCGCACTGAAACTAAATCCACATTAAAGACATTATGACTCAGTATTCATGCACGCTCCGCCCCCTTATATTTACTAAGCAATCTGTTGATGTAGGAGTTGGGAGTAGTTCGTTTTATTCTTATTTAAATGCCAAAGGTACAAAAGACTCATAGTATGGTCCCACCTAGGTTACATAACAATCCAAAAATTCATTGTTTTTTTTTTTCTTGTTCTACCGCATGCCCCTTGGAAGCGGGTCAGCTTCGGCACCCCAAAGATTTTCTGGAAATTAGGTTGAATTGTTGTAATGTATACATTCTCCCCCTCATATCACCCTTTTTAACCCTATCTAGGCCGGGGGGCCTCGGAGCCCCCCCCCCCCCCCCCTCAACAAATCGCGCGAAATTTTGAGACCAATTTTGCGTCACCCGGGTACGTGGTTCCAATATTACGCAACATTATGTTAGTGCATGTCAGACCACAAATTGCTCAAAAAACGTGATTCGTGTACAAAGTCAATGCAAATTGTGTTTTCAACTAAAATTCATAAATGTAATATTATTTTTAGTTTTGCTGGTCTAAATGTATTTATTTTAGAATTTTTATGATCACAGAAGAGTCCCTAACAAATTTCATTGAAAAAAACAATGAAAAACAAAAGGTCCCAAAAAACTGAGAAGGAAATACATAAGAAATTGAAAACAAAACAATATAATACATAAGAAAATGATTTGATATCGCAATTTTTTTCTTGTACACTTGCTAAAAACACCACAAAGAGTTTCTATACCATGAATTAGTACATTTGGAGCTTTGTTTAGGGAGTTGGAGGAGAGTAAGATTTCGCATACTAATTACGCATAAATTAGCATATTCACTTAATAGCAATTCACATGAAATAAATTCTTGCAGATTATGTCCCAGGCAACCCGCGTGCCAATTTTCGGCGCGATCGCGTGGTCGACGACCGAGATCATAGGGGGGGGGCCTTTCAGCCCCCCCCCCCGGCCATATGAACTCCCAAAATACCCCGGCCTAGATAGGGTTAAGCGAAATGCCAGTTTTTGCTTGTTAATTGTTTCTCCATAAAATCATCTTCGCTTCCGAGGAAAATTCCATTTTTTGTGCTTGTCAAATCCTTTGATCTCCCCCTGCTTATCGAACTATTTTAACAGTCCAGCAATTCTTTTTTAATCGTCATCATGCAAGTAAAACATTCGTGGTGTTATTAATCTGCGTTTTACCCAAGTCTACCCAGCTTGATAAAGCACGGTTAATATTTTTCAGATTTTTAAGTATTTCTTAAATCCAATGATCATTTTGATGCCATGAAATTATTTTCGGCTTCTCATACACACTTTTTAGGCATGTGAGAAGCATAAACCAACATTCACTCTGGTCAATCTTAAAGTAACACATAACACAAAGTTTATACACTGCATATTGTTTAGCGTAATTTTTCTTTTCACAGATATGTTTTAAGTAGGCAATCAAAATGTGGTATCAAAGTGACGTCACATGGGCTTTAAATTATGTTCAGTCGATTCTACGCCCAAAATTGCCCTTGTTCAACATGTTAAAGTAAACATATAAAGTAAACATATAACACGGAAAATAATTTTGTGCGCACTTTCAACTCATTCTGGCCCACTGTGCGGTGGTACATCCGACGGTCACCAGGGTTTTGAGGGTTCATTGCTATCGATCAGTGAAACAACAACAGCAACACCAAAGACCTCAATGACGTCTTTCATCGAGTTCACGCGTTATAATGATGTCCCCAGCATGCCTTCATCATTTCATATATTTATTTTCGAATAAGAAACCATGTCCCCATATCATGCTTTTGGTAGCCTAATATACCTTAATCTTCTCACTGTACTATAGAAAAAATACATCACTGTAAGAGGTTATTATGCTAGAATCATATCGATAAATCGTATTGTTAAAAACAAAAAAAAACTTGTTCAATGTTTTATTTCTACATAATTATCATTCATTCATTCCTTATTATTTTTCTTTGCATTTTTATCCATGACAGTATGATTAAAAGCCAGGATATATTTTGGAATGACGATAGTCATGCAATATAAAAGAGTATTTAAGTAAAACAACTTTATTTCCGATTAGTAAAGACAAAATCAAAATGTGATGACGTCACATGATTTCAACAATAATGGGTGGCTACTCAGTGTCAGAAAAAAAACCTGCACACCAATGCTTTTAAAAGTATATTCAATAGCAAAACTAAACATGCAAAACCTGCAACAAAGCAAAACAGAGTAATAATACTCCCACTCTTGTCAGCCCTAGGTTACCCTTCCTGGTGGAGGACTTCAGGGAATGGAACTGCAAGGTACAAGGTAAATATATAGGCCTAGC
This sequence comes from Lytechinus variegatus, assembly GCF_018143015.1. NCBI lineage: Eukaryota > Metazoa > Echinodermata > Echinoidea > Temnopleuroida > Toxopneustidae > Lytechinus > Lytechinus variegatus. The sequence goes on from NC_054756.1 coordinate 19,648,919, forward strand.
CTCACCTGTGATGCAACCCACATGTGCATGAACCCATGAAGTTATCCAACCGAGTAGATTATTTGCACCCGTACGGTTGATGCAGGTGTGTGTGGCTATACCAGGGGATAGGGGACGTGCCCCCCTTCCCCACCTGAGGGGGAAATGATGCACAAATGCATGTGAGAGAGGGAGTCCCCCCCCCCCCCATCCGGCAGTGGCGAAAATGGAAATATCAAGAAATCACCACGGATGGATATTATATTCGCCATCATCCTGGTCATTTGGGTCGAGGGTTACATCATTTAGTAGGGTCAATGGTTACATAGTTTGCATAGATCATGTATATCACGGACTCTACTACTAGACTTGCTACTTACGGGGCGTCAGGATATCGTGCCTGTCCTATTTGTAGGGATGCTAGACTCGAGGTTGAAGGTGGGTTTCGTCATCTTGTTTTACAAATCGTCTTTCCGCTCTTCCTTTCATTTCGTTTATCTCCAAATCTTCAAATTTCGCATCTCCCTGATTTTGACGGGTCTACACCCCGAAAGCTTTCTCCCAGGGCCTCCCCATGCGTGCTTACTGTTCTGAATCGTCAACAAAAAAGACTTTTGAAATATGGTATGCAATACAAATTTGTTTTATATCTGCCCCGTCAACTATGTAATATGGACAGTATATGGTATAAAAGAAGTACCTATTCGTAACAGATCTTTATAACTATTTTCTATCATTGAGCCTAAGCGGACACATTCTTAATATTTGAATGTGAAAATATCACATTAAACACATATCACCATGGCGCCTCAAATCGTTCTAATTACCGGTTGCTCAACAGGCATCGGACTTGCCACTGCCACTCGTCTCGCTCTCGACAACGATAAGCGATACATCGTCATCGCAACGGTCATTTCGATGTCGGAAAGGGCGGAGCTGATGATTTCCGTGGGCGACGCCCTTGATAAAACAGTTTTCATCAAAGTTTTAGACGTAACGGATGATGAGAACATATCTTACGTGGTGGACAATGTCATTAATACTCATGGGCGGATCGATGTTTTGAGTAAGTTGATTTATTTGAATTCACAATTTATTTCCAATTCAGAAATCAAATATTTTCATGAAAAAATAGAATTTATATCTATTTATCATTTATTTATTTATCTATTGGTTTTATTAATTTCATACTGTAGGGTAGGCCTGTTCGACTCGCAATTCAGGCTCGCATTATTCGATCAGTGAGAGACATATCCGTTTAATGCCACTGTCCTTAAATGTCTCTATTAGGTCAGTATACCTGGCAACTGAGCGAGGTGACTCAATTTTTTGCAGGTGCCCTCCCCCCCCCCCCCCCTATGCCACGACCCACGTTACGCCATTGGATGTCACACACACACAAAAAAAAAAGAAGGAATGGAAAAAAAATAAAGAAAATTGCATGGGTATCATAAAGTTTGCCCTCTTTGCTTCATCAATTTTATTCATGTCTTGAAGAAGACTAAAATTCGAATGTCATAGGTCACTGTAATTAAAGAGGGGAGAAATTAAATAGCACAGAAAGCGCGAAAGTGAAACACGGGAAAGGAGGAACTGTAGTAAAATCCTAATCCCTACTACACTCAAAGTAAACGGCATTATATAGATATGATTTTTAATTCTTTTGAGCTTGGTCGCTTCGTTTCATCGGGAGATATCTTTTACAGAATCTTGAGAAGTTTTACGGCATCATACAAACTTTTTTAATAATGATAATAATACATTTTTATAGCGCCTTTTCTAATACAAGATACAAAGCGCATTATATTGAGAGGAGAAATAAAACATAGAAACACATATAAACAGATAAATGCAAATGAAAATATAAACAAAAGACCAGTGCTGGCAAGCGGGAGTTAGCGGAAAAGTTGTGTTTTTAGATTTTTCTTGAATACATTGAGTGAAACGGAATTCTTTACAAAGTTGGGGAGATCGTTCCATGTTCTTGGAGCAGTAGCTAGGAACGCCCGCTTGCCAGCATTGGTTCGACATCTTGGAATCTGGATAACTCTACTGGCATTAGATCTTAGATTATAGTTAGATTGCTTTACATGAATGAGATTACACAGGTATGAGGGTGAGAGACCATTGATGGCTTTTTGTTACCGTTGCTCAAAAAAATAATGCAGTGAGTTAACACAATTTCACAGGTATTTCATTGATTCAATCCCCAATCGTAAATGGTTAAATGAAGTCGGGAAAACTTGATCATTAATGTTGAAGGGGATAGATTTGTCTAAGTACTAAACAGTAAAATTTACCTAGTAAGACGCTGAAAATATCATCAAAATCTTATTACAAATAACAAAGTTAGGCCAACGTGTATTTCTCTCATTCTTACAAATGATATTTTACCGATTCATTATGCATTGTTTTAAAATGAGCTGAATGCATTCACCAAACAACAATTTTATGATATTATTGAAATTGGTTGAACTTATTCATGGATAATCGATTACCCCCGATAAGTGAAAAAGTAAATTTGTAGCTCAAAGTGAATAGTTTATGCCTCAGCTGCCTAAATTTAATTGTTTAAAAGATAATATGCATAAAAGTACTGAAAAACTATTGGATTTTTTAAATCTGTTTCCCCTCCACAGGGATTTTATTGGCAATCAAAAATCAATAGATACAGAGTACAATGAATAATACAATCACTGATAGAAACAATGAACTGACAAAATAATTTTACATGTGGAAGTCAAACAATAAAGAGATTTTTCAATCGAAACCATCTTTTGTAAAATCTGTGTTGGTTGAAATTAAGTTGGGCAATGTATTTTTCATTTTGGTAATAATTGATTATTGAGGATTTAATGATACTGAAAAGAGGAAATGTATTGTTTATTTTACAATCATACACAGTTTTTCTTACTATAATGAAAATACAATTGAGAGCACAATTGTTTTTTCCAATAAATCCGAATATTTTATTTTCATCTGAAAAGTATAGAGTCTCATTGGATTTGGTTAAATCTAATAGAGCTAATATTTTTAAGTATTTGGTACAGAATGTGAAAAGATACCTTCAGAATAGCAAATTCAAAATTTATTCAAAAAGAAGCAAGAAAATTTCAATAGAAGGCTACTATTGCTTAGAATTCTGACAAACAAAAAAATATGCGTGACATACAAAGTACTTTTTTTAATTTCATCATAGGAGACCTTAAATCGTGAATTTTGGGTGAAAGGGCGTCTTTGGAAAGTTTTAAAAAGAAATCGACAAGGGAGACAGTGAGGATGGAAGTTTCAGGAAAAAATATAATAATGCGCACACGGACTCTTTTCCAGACCTATAGTCCCCTTTCCTCATTTCATTTTTTTGTCATTTACTCATTCATTATACATGTATTTACTCAGGGACCAAGTCTAGCAGGTATACAGACTGCTTTTAACTCAAGAATGCCCTTCCTTTTCATTATTATTTCAAAAGCTCCCAGGTATCCCCAGTGTTTATTTTCTATGCTTCTTTGAGCTTTTGAGCTCCTACACGGTCAGGACTTAAGCATTCATGAAGTATTATCATTATTTTCATTCTTACGCGTATTCATGAAAGAGGAATCAAATTAAAAGAAAAAATTGGTTACGTGACCTTGGAGTCCAAATATGATTATATGACTAGTGGAGTACTTTACTGGGTCATCCGGGTGAATGCGAGTAATATCACACTAGCAACCAATCAGCTGGTATCACTGATCGGTATCAAAACCCCGCATTTAAAATAGTGATGGCAATAGTGCATGCTATTTATCTCCATTGCGCTCATATCCACCTTGATATGCTCTTGAACATGTTGAAAGGCTCTCCTATCCAACTTGGTTTAGTGTGGTTTAAGTTAATTTGCCGTATCAAAATTAAAACATACATACATTGCACAAAATTAAAAAACAGCAACTGTGAAAAAAATATAAGCATGGATTACTCCATTCAGAGTCAGATATACAGTCGCTATGCTCTTTCTAAAGGTCCAATCAGGGGCGGATGCAGGATTTTCAAAAAAAAAGGGGGACATTTCGTCCACGAAGAAAATTGAGAAGCAAAAAAATTGGGGGGGATCTTCACTTTCAAGAGGGGGTATACTTGAGTTTTAACGGCAGTTTTGCACAATTTTTTCATTGTGCCTCTCAAAGAGGGTGTACTGGCCGGCTGTGCCCCCCCTAGATCCGTCAGTGGGTCAAATCATAGGTGCACTGATTTCAGTGGTCACTGCTTATGTATCGGTAACAAATCCCATTAAGAACTCTACGAACGCCTTATACGAACGACCTTAATAATTTCGTAAGATGTTCTCTCGAACGTCATACGAAACCGTTGGCAGGCTAACGGTTTCGTACGACTCGTAACTAGACCAAAAGTTCGCTTGGCGGATGGTCTTGTCTTAATATTTTGTCAACGTCGTACGAAACTCTCTCTTCGCAGGAGGCCGCACAGTCATCTTAAGTACATCGTAAGAATTCCGCATGACATTTGTAAGTTGAGGAGACAATGCTATGATCATCACATAAGCGTTTAAAGTTGTTAATTAGACGGCTGCGACAGTATTTTTATAAGAAGGCCTTACGAACGAAGATTCGAACGCCGTTCTTACGAACGACTCTTGGTGTTAATAAGGCGTTTGTAGGGAACTTGTAATGTATACATGGTATATTAGGTGCACAATTTTTGCAACTGTTGAGTAAAATCTTCTTACGAATGACTTCAGCATGTTCAGGATGTAATGAGTTGCATGTGCGATAAAAAATCATGCAATGGCCGTAAATATGACGAAAAATACCGCAATGCATTTTTGTTACGCAGAACGACTATACGAGTTATACTAGAGCCATTTTATAAAAAAACATTTGATATTTTAAGACGGTCTTAAGTTGTTCTTAAGAAGACCCCATACAAACTCATACGAATACGTCATTCTTACGAATCTTTGTGACCATTTAGATTTATTAATCTTTTGAATTGCTAGAATTCCTTTCTGATAGAATTCACATCGTTATCGTTAGTCCGAACATTTATTTTCATATAAACGAAAATTTTAAACACAGAATAAAACAGAAATTGTGATTCCTCAATATTGCAGAAATAGTCGTAATCAACAGCACCTCCAAAAATCAAACACAGCTTAACTTTTAACCAATTAGAAATTAGGCCCATGTTTGAACTTCTTTTTAAGCTATGCTTTCACTCGAATCTCTCTCGAAAATTTAACATTACTCGTCTTGAGTGAGGGAAGGACAATTGGAGAGATAAAATACAATTTTTATCTTTTTCTGGTCTCTTGGATTAACCGTCATGTAAATGCATTCGGCATTATGCCTTTACCCGACTAAGACCTACTTAGAGCAAGACCTTATAATTATTTTAACTTTATTGAGGAAAAGGAAAGCAATGACAGCGAGCTTGAGAACCAGAATGTCACGTACACTACAAGTAACAAATTTGCATTGATAAACATGACAAATAAAGGTATGATCCGTGCTCTTGGGCAATTAAGGTATACAAAATCGTTGAGTTTGATAAATAGTTTGGAAGCAAAATACGATTGATCTTGGTATGCTCCAACTAAATTAAGAACGCGTGACCCAGTTTCATGCACCATACAATCCCTGTATTTTATGTTTATTAAAATAAGTATTGGAATGAAATAGAATCTTTTGATGTTTCATGCGCTGTTGTGTAATTGCAAGGTCTCGGTACTTCCAATTTCTGTTTTACAACTCCTCTTATCTTGATAAAAATTGTTTTTTGTGAATAAATTTTTCTAAATAAAGGAATAGCCGATAAATAAACAAAGTATGAATAGACATACTAAGTATATGAATGAATATTTAAATATATAAATAAGTAAGTAATTAAATACAAAAGTGGGTAAATTAATAGATATATAAAAAGAGATTTTGGTGAAAGCTAGAATGGAAATGAAAACGCGAACAACTGATTCAGGAGCGATGGAACAAGGGAGCAGGTGGGGCACTTGCCCCTTCCAAAAAAAAAATCCCCGTAGGAAGAAAATGCCTTTTTCCAATTGAAATAGAATTTTTGAAGTAAACTCTAATACAATGAAGGTTAGACAATCACACAATTTTTGACTCGCCCTTCACGCTCGAATCGATTATTGTTTAGTAAGGTAGTCATCCTATTCATGGTTACAAAATGTTTAGAATATCCAGTTTTCAGGTTGAAATATCACACATTTTTTACTTGTGTTTCTCTCTCGCATCAATCTTTTTTTCTATTAAAGTACTCATTCTCTTATTGGTTACCAAAAATGCTTAGAATTTCCAGTTTCCTGGTTGGAATATTACAAAGTTTTCAGTTTGCGCTTCGCGCTTTTATTGTTCAATTGATGAGATATGTATCGTATTATTAGTCACTAAATGTAGATATTAACAGGTTCCTTTTCTGGTCAGCGTATTAAAAATTTCGGATCGCGTTACATCTTATTTCTGATTTTAAATAAATGCTCCGAATGTTTATTTTTCATCTCTTAATACATTGAATGTTCAAAAGTTCGCGATTCGCGTTGGCGACATCTCAAAAAGATGCCCTTTAACAGTAATTAGCGCCGTAATTGACCAAAAGGTGAGTTATACAACAGTTGTTTGAACATTTTTCCAAATAATTAAAGCCTTAATGTATATCTTATCAATAAAAAATCTTTTCAAATGGCTGTGCTCAACTAAACTACTACTAAATGCAACTACTTCACACAGATGACAATCTCATGGTAATAATACCCGTTTGCGCTAAAACACCGATTTTGACATATCAGAGCCCCTTTTCTGCTTCGCCCCCCCCCCCCCGAGAATACTGTCCTCCTCACAAGAACTAATGCAAAGCCCCCCCCCCCCCCCCCCGTGCAAAGCGGGATATCGAAAAATTGAATCATAAAAATCATACCTTTGAAGCCAATCCCTTCACTTTATTTTCTTTAACATTTGATGGTCTGTCGAAATTCACGGCACCGTGGCAAACAAATATTGTACCATTCTCCTACTCAATAAAGGACAATACAGGCTGAACAACTATGAATAGCCAGAGTCTCAATCTGAAATGATTCGTTCAGCCATCGACCACTTTGTATCGAAGCACAAAGGATTTTTTTCATTTATATTGGCTTTGGTGTTTGGTTTACTGTTAAGAATTTCATGGGAACGTCTCGAAATATTTGTTCAACAGCTGAACGTTCTGCATATTTCACTTTTTATATATAATACCTAATGTATGTCCTTGGGTTAGCTGCATAATGAAATAAAAAGTCATATCCTGACTGTGCCAAGCAGTGTCCTTAAATAAGCCTCGTGTAATGGTCATAAATCTTAAAACCAGTAGGGGAAGGCGGGGTAAGTTGAGCATATCATGCATAGGGGCAAGTTGAGCCACCATCCCAGGCTAATAATTGATGAGTCATACATTGTGGTGGTGTCATGTATTGATGACCCATTGCATAACCCTTAACCCAACCACTTTATTTCCAACTTTGAACAAAAAGTACTTTTTTAGAGTTAAAAATACAAATTTCAGCCAAAAAAGTAAAAAAGGGTGTGAAATAGATAAGTGCTTTTGGCCAATAGACATCTTTAAACATATTATAGAAATACGAACAATATTGTTAGTCCAGGTATGGATTCTCAATCTTGTCATAGTTTTTTACATGATGAATGCATAAGAAATATGTGGATGTGAAAATATCGCAATAAGTTCGGACTGGGGTAATGTAAGCCAAATCAACATGGGGCAAGTTGAGCCACGTTAATTCTTATAGTCAGGTCCAGATTTTAAAAAATGTGCTCAGAAAAAGTGCTTTAGGCATTTTGTGTTAATGCTGATTTATCAATTGTGTTAAGGTAATTCAGGGGTGCTGAACCCAAAAATGCTGTTTACCAAACTTGATTCCGACGTTTTCACCCTCAAATCGGCAAAAAACAAAAAGGCGGCATTTTTAATGCAGTTTCCCATATTAAACGATTTTTTATGGGTGATTGTATTTAAAAATTTGGGATCTATGCGTTATTTTTGATACCCAGGGTTGCAAACACAATGTGTCCGATTGATTCGTCAGCCATCTTTAATTCCAAGATAGCTGCCATGATTCACTGCTGCTGACTTGATAAATAATATGGCAAAATGTTTGATAATTTGGGGGCAATGCTGGCATATTCACATTGGATATCTTTAACGTGCCCGCCATTTTTTCCTCGCCTGCATAGCAGAAGCAAGACATGGACGTCGCTTTTCCGACGGCGGCGGCGAAGTCAACAACAAATCTTAACCGCGGTTAAGTTTTTGAAATTTCATAATTTTTAGGGTTTAGATGTCCATTTCATGAAACTTAGGCATGTTAGGATTAAACAAAGTCTATTGACACAGGTTATAGCTACACAACTTTGTCAAGGTTACCGGTAAATTCAACATAGCGTCCACAACGGCAGTCGTTGTACTATCAACTCCAAAAATAAAGTAAATCCTCAAAATCAAAATCATCAAAAAGCTTTCAAGGCAAATAATGAATCAGGACATGTTTACAAGATAGTGAGTGTGTCAGAGAATTCAAGATTAACTTCCAAAATGGCGTCTATAATGGACGTTGTAACTTTGAAATGGTCCAAATTCATATAATATCCACCTGATAGAAATAACTTTGGAGTCTACCGAGAATAAAACAAAAATCATGATTCCAAAGGGAAAAATTACATTGGAAAAATTTCAAGGTTTATCAGTGGTGTAGTTTTGCCCCCCCCCCAAAAAAAAAAAAAATAATAATAATAATAATGATGGCTTAAAAATAGTTGCTATTTCTTAAAAATCTGGCTGCAAAGTTCATATAATATCTACCTACAATGTAAGAACATTTTTGTGCCTTTCTCATGATTTCAAGGGTCATATGATATAGGTGAAGACAGATTACAGGGAAACACTATTGTCCATTTTGTCAAAAAATTGAAGAACGCTCCAAAAATTACATTCAAATTGGCCACCATTGTTACAAAAATGACAATGCTTTATATCTCATCTAGTGCCACTATTTTGGTGTCTCGGTTTCTAAGATTCATGAAATTATGTTTGACAAGAATTAGTGACATAATTAGGTGGTGGTGCAACAATAAGTAAACATCCGAAAACAAACTTTAAGAAATAAGGTACACTTTCACCAAAAAATTTCCATAATTCACTGATAAGTATTTCAAGAACACGTTATTTTTGTGCTCAGGACTATCCTATGGTTTTATGATTAGGGGATTGCAGTCATTTTCACGCAATTTTAGAAGTCGCTTTGGACTTTTTACGACGAAAAGGAAACTGACCATCTTTTTTATTTGTTCCGATTTATTATTTCAGCCTTCAAACCACATTACATGTAGTGAAGCTTTTGTTCACCTAATTATGACTATGTTTAGCTGATGGAGGTATTTTAAGACTCACTTTGAAAGCCAACTTTAAATAAAAGGCAAAATGGACCGCTTCATACCATTGTAACTAATCCAAAAGTATTATTCAGCCCTTGAAACCATAGTGTAGACATCAACATCATATTTCCCAAGTGGATTTTAAATAGATTATGTCAATTTTTTAGTATCAGTAGCCATTTTAGACTCCTTAATTGGAAGCCATCTTGGATTTTTAGACATACAGGACCATTGATTGCCCTTGTAACTTATCCTAATGTATTACTTGACCATTTAAACCAAGGGTTAGACAAGATAATCATATACCCCAGGCGGATATTAAAAAAACTATGACAGTTTTTAGTTAACAATAGCCATTTTAGACTCCAATTTTGGAAGCCTTTTTGGATTCTTGGACATGCTGAACCTCTGACTGTCCTTGTAACTTGTCCTTATTTATTACTTGACCCTTTAAACCATGGGTTAAACACCAAAATCATATACCCCGGGCTGATACTAAACAAACTATGTGAGTTTTTTGTGAGAACGGCCTATATAGACTCCATTTTTGGAAGCCATTATGGATTTTTGTAAATAATGGAACCACTAACTGTCCTTGTAACTTGTCCCAATCTAATACTTGACCCTTTAAACCATGCGTTATACTAAAACATATATTCTCCAGGCGGTTATTAAACAAACTGTGTCGGCTTGTAATTAACGACAGACATTTTATACTCCATTTTTGCAAACCATCCTGGATTTTGGACATGGAGGACCATAGACTTTTTTTTTTACTTGTCCCAACGTATTACTTGACCATTTAAACCAAGGGTTAGACAAGATACCCCAGGCGGATAATAAACAAACTATGACAACTAACAATAGCCATTTTAGACTCAAATTTTGGAAGCCTTTTGGATTCTTGGACATGCTGGACCTCTGACTGTCCTTGTAACTTGTCCTTATTTATTACTTGACCCTTTTAACCATGGGTTAAACACCAAAATCATATACCCCGGGCTGATACTAAACAAACTATGTGAGTTTTTCGGTGAGAACGGCCTATGTAGACTCCATTTTTGGAAGCCATTATGGATTTTTGGACATAATGGAACCACTACCTGTCCTTGTATCTTGTCCCAATCTAATACTTGACCCTTTAAACCATGTGTTATACTAAAAAATCATATTCTCCAGGCGGTTATTAAACAAACTGTGTCGGTTTGTAATTAACGACAGACATTTTATACTCCAGTTTTGCAAACCATCCTGGATTTTGGACAGGGAGGACCATGTTTTTTTTTACTTGTCCCAACGTATTTCTTGACCCATTAAACCATGGGTTAGACACCAACATCATTTGCCCAAGGCAGGTATTAAACAAACTATGTCCGGTTTGGTGGTATTTCGATAACAACAGCTATTTTAGACTCCAATTTTGCAAGCCATCTTGGATTTTTGGACATAGTGGACTGTTGACTGTCCTTGTAACTTGTCCCGGTTTACTTCTTGACCCTTGAAATCACCAATGAATACAACCCAAATAAAAGACACTAAAATACGTAAAAGATGAATGTTTTTTATTATGAATTTTTAGGCCATGGCAGCCATTTTTACGCAATCTTGGATTTTCAGGTACCCTGGAGTGCTTATGTTCACTCTTTCCTTTTTCGCCCTCCACCATTGAATACATATATGCACCGAAAAGGGTGTCTAGGGTATATAAAGTACCGGTTATTTTAATTTTCAGTTAATGGCGGCCATCTTAGATGCCATCTTGAAAATAACCACTTTTCCGGATACGGATTTTGGTGGATTTTAAGTATGTTATTTTTTAGATCAAATAGTACCAAAAACCGTTGACAAACATTTTCGTTACAAGTTTTGGGGGTCAGAATAGAGTAAAAATGGGTGTAGAGTGGCGGCCATTTTGTTTTTGCCAATTTGAGGATTTTAACATCAAAATCAAGGTTGGCAAACATCAAATTTGGACTCAGCGCCCTCAAATTATGTTAAAGCACTTCTCAATTCAGCATTAACACGATTTGCCTAAGGCAGTCTACTTTTCTCAAATCTGGACCTGACTATTATGGTGATGTATAATAACGTAAAAAGCCATTGGTATGCAGGCAGAAAGGAGCAAATTCACATGACAGCTCTTTTGCTTTCAGAAGATGTTGGTATTTATTGAGAATTAGCAAGTGAAAAGACTTTAAAGGGGAATCCAACCCAAATAAAGACTTTTTTTATTTGGAAAAGAAAAATCAGACAAGTTGATAGGTGAAAGTTTGAACAAGATTGGACAAACAACAAGAAAGTTATGAATTTTTAGAAGTTGTAAATATTGGTAATCACTATACCCATGGAGACTTCAAATTGGCCGCATATGGGATGTCATAGTGATGTAAGGCAAGGACTACCCTTTCATGTACTCCAATACATATGGCTAAAAAATGTCATTTTTCCCAAAAGTTTTATTTCAAATTTTATTTTTCTTTCATGAGGACATAAGACAAAATACTACCTGGATTATATTTAGATTACTGCCCCAGGAGAATGGGTACTTAGGAAAAAACACAAATCCCTGATAATAAAGTACATTGCCTATGGGAACGTTGTCCTTGCCCCTTGTCATAATTTACTTACTTAGTTGCCAATATGAAATCTACATAGTATTAGTGATCTCAATTTTAAAGCAGCTATAATTTTCTTATTGCTTGTCCGATTTCTTTCAAACTTTCACCATTCTGTTTGATTTATTTTTCTCCTTCCCAACACAACTTTTTATGGCCACGGCTGGATTCCCCTTTAAATGAAAAATTGACATCCTGGTTCTTCCCGCATACATTTTGTACATAGTTTTTGTATCTCATCAACTTACCACAGATGATGGCACAAATTACCCCATATATGGGGCAAGTTGAGCCATTTGACATTGTTTTTTCAAAGGTCAGGATGACTTTCAGTGTGGGGGTAGAAAGTTATATATAGGTGAAAAACATTTCCCAAGAATCAAATTCAAAGGCAAGGTACTTATTTCTACAATATTACTAGTCATATCAATTCTAACATGCAAAATGTCAAAGTGTCACAACTTACCCCGCCTTCCCCTACTAAGCAAAAAGTCATTGTCATTAAGCATACAATTCCTTTGAAAATGACCTTAATAGTCTGTAGTGAGGCCAAAATAATTTAGTTGTCGCATCAGAGGGCGGGAAGGGTCGGCCGGTCGGTCGGATATTCTATTTTACCTTTTAGGGCGGACGCGGGTCCTTTTCTAACGATAAGACCCGTTGCATAAAACTTTTGTCCCCCGACCCCCCCCCCCTCCAAAAAAAAACTTTGGAAAAAAAAAATATGCCATTCAAAATTTCACACTGAAAAATTTCTGGGGAAACAAAATTGCCAGAGTTTTTTTAAAAACAAAAGTTATATGCAACAGGTCTATTGTCGATGTTCCAATACGCTATTCATAAGTTTCCGTTTTTGTAAGGAAAGAGCGACAAACTAAAAAATTTTAGTCGTTCGGCACATTTTTAAAGTTAAATTTATTTTTTTCAGAAATGACAGTCTAAAGAATAGGGTCGGTTTAGTTACGACAAACAAGTTTGTTTGTTTTGTATTACATTTCTCTTTTTTTGGAGGCATAAGACAGAAGTCTTTTGTCCGTATGAAAGCTCTCGTTGTAACGACTTACCTTTTTTTCAGAATTGTATCATGCGAGATGGCACAACAAAATAATTGATCAATCTTGTTTGACAGTGTCAGTGAATGTCCGTTTCTCCCTACAAAATAAATAAGAAGTGTTTTTCAATCATGGTTTGTTAGAAGGGAAGCGTTTTTTGCGCCATAAAACAGATATGTGTAATCTCAAATCTACAATTGCATGATATCACGAATATTGGGGCACCGCAAGGGCAACATGCCGAGAGGGTGATAAATATCTAAATACTTGTAAACGTTATAAATTGAGCGCATCGGGCATTTTCGGGCAAAAAGTTTTCATCGAGAGACCAATAGAATAACCCGACTAGAAAGAACAAAGTGCCTCAAACAGTGTGTACCATTTCGTGTTCACAGTGTGGAACACAGTGTATTCACAGTGTGAAATCACCTGCACACTGTTGAATCCGGGGGGGCACTTACATTGACGAGTGGATACAATGCGCGACCAAAAAAAAAACGTAAAAAGGATGTCTTTTTCACGATAGGGCACGTTACGTACGCAACGTGATAAGGGTGTCAAAAACACAACAATGTTGAAACTTAAGGGTATCTATTTCGCTAGGAAAGTTACGTGTTTAGGGTCAAATTCGCGGGGAAGATAAAAACAAAATTAAAATGTTTTATAAAGGATGTCCTTTTTGCACCAACACTAAGTGTTTAGAGTCCGATTTGCACGAGGCGTGGAAGGTGAGGTCGTCATGTGTAAAACCCACGACCGAAGGACCCGTGACATAATTAACATATTCCTGTACTTGTTTAGGGGTGCATTTTAGGGAATACTTGGTAAGAGGATCATTTTCTTCCCAATACTTGTTAATGGGTGCATTTTCAGAGTATGGAAAATACGTGTTTAGGGTGCTTTTCGAGACCCCGTGGTCGCGCATGGTATCCACTCGTAAATGGAAGTGGCCCCCCGGGGTTGATTCTTGGCATTTCAACAGTGTGAATCATACCTCCGCATAGTCGTCTAGGTAAACACACTGTGAAGAGTCACACTCTTGAGGTGTCCACAGTGTGGAAATATCTCCACACTGTTGAATTTGAGCATTTTAACAGTATGAATAAAAAATTACACACAGTCCTTCCTCAATGTGAATACATTGTGATTACACTATGTGACATGTGTTCTTTACAACAGGGTTAAGATGATATGCCAATGAATTTCAATATAGCAAAACAGTACATAATACACTAGTAACCGTCTTATTGTTCTTATATACATTGGCAGTTAACAATGCAGGGGTCATAGCCGTCGGGATTCCCGAGCAGATCAGGCGGGAGAAGATCGACAATCTGTTCAGTGTGAACGTGATCGGGAATATGAGACTTACGCAAGCTGTCCTGCCTCACATGAAAGAGAGGAGAGCTGGGAAGATTGTTTCGATGTCAAGTGGTTTAGGAAGGCAAGGTAATATCATCAATACCAATGATACCCATGATACTAGGCGTGGATCCAGGATTTTTCTGAAGGGGGTAAATTTTGTCCCAAATATTAGATAAGCCCCCCCCCCAAAAAAAAAAAAAAAATAAATAAATAAATAAATAAAATTAAATAAATAAATCACTCTAACATGAATGAAGTGCGCTTAGGCTCTTCTCACTTCTCTCTCCCTCTTACCGAGTTGCCCCCCCCCCCCTTCCTTCGTCTCTACTCTCCCCCTCTCTCTTATCATTATTTCTTCATCTCTATCCCTCCAGGTCGACCATATTATGATTTTTATTGTTCAACAAAGTTCGCAGTTGAAGGCTTTTACGAATCCTTGGCTGCCGGCTTGAGGCCATACAACATTCGGTATGTAGATCTATAATTAACATGACTAGTACGTCACCAGAAGTTGTGTCTGATTGGTCAGCATTTTGTGGGAACATCAAAAGTATAGGGATCGGGTGGTAATGATATCAGAAAATATCCTTGCTAACGTGTGTGTCGGGAAACTTTAGGAATACAATCTCTAGATCCTGAATATCATACATTGACAATGAGAACAAATTTTGCGTGTTTTGCAAGATAATTTTGAGTTCACCCCATCTATTTTAATAATATTCATCATTTATACGATTGTCCCCCCCCCCCCTCTCTCTCTCTCTACCACTCACTCTCTAGAGTCTGTCTAGTAGAGTTTGGTCGAGTTGGTACAGGACTGGATGACAGAGTTTGTGCCAGCGTTGATGCATTGTTAGGCGACGACGAGATCGATGACTTGGACCGCAAGCATCTAGGTCATATTCAACGGTCCATCCGGATATCAAAGGCGACCGACGCTGAGAAGATAGCCAAGGAGATCCAGGACCGGTGCATAGACAAGGAGAAGCCCGTACTTCGACATTTCCTGAAGGATGAGCAAGTGCGGCAAACCATGATAAAGGATTTAAGTGATACGACCGGAGAACGTTCCATCGCAGGAAACCTAGAGCGTATAGGATATTCATCTTCTGACATTCTTATGTCATTGCATTGATAATTGTTATATTATCACAATAGATATCAATAAATAGAATTAACTGGCTCCTACATTCCAAAGGTTGTGCTCCGAGATAGGGGCAATCGCAGCCAAACTGAGTCAGACAAGTAAAGGAGAAAAAATGGAAAGAACAGAGATTGTTTAAAAGGAGACAAAACGTCATGCAACTGCACAATAAATGCATTTTATATTTTGAAAATTTTCTTTAAGATTATATGATATCAAAATACGAGGGAAATTATATATTCAGTTTTTATGTGGTCTGGAGTTAAGGGCCTGTTAACGAGATTTGAAGAGGGGCTGCTGGATTTGAAAACAAATGTTAACAAGCCCAAAGGAATATTTCCACTACAAAATGAGGTGATATTGGTAAAAAGAAAAACCTGACAAGCAAGAAAAGGGGGGCTCGCTCCAAAATAAAGGTAATTTGGGTCAAATTTATACCTTTTAGGCATACCAAACTGGTGGGTGTTTCATAAAGCTATTCGTAAATTAAAATCGACTTTAAGAACGACTGATGAATCTTTCTTACAAGCCAGATAATCACCAATGAACCTTGAATGGTGAATATCATTTACCACAAGAAGGATCACCGGTCGTTCTTAAAGTCACTCCTAACACACGAAAAGCACTATGAAACCAACCCCAGGTGACCAGGGGGTTCTGCCTATGTTGTATTCACAGCACCCCTCGAATAATCCTGAATTGATACATCCGCAGATGTGGAGACTGATGACGTCATCCACTCACTATTTCTTTAGCATTTTATTATATGAAATATTCTAATTTTCTCCTCATTTTCTCCTCAGGGGAGGCGCAATAGCTCAGTCGGTAGAGCAGGGGTTTCGGATTCCGCTGACCCGGGTTCGATTCCCAAAGGGTGCGCTAGTGCCCTTTGTTAAGGCATATATCCTCATAACCAGGTCCCTCGGAGAGGATCTTAAACCGTTGGTCCCCTGGTTGCTTGCTCACATGCATTCGTGCTTTCGTAGCAGTCAGGTAAATATCCTCGGTATAACATAACATTATCAAGTGATACAACAATTAATTCTTCCATGAACATATGGAATTAGCATTGCTTGATATTATACTATGCTTCAGTCAAGTTGTCCTTTATTGTCAAATCTACAAAAAAATGAAATAATGTATAATTTAAATTTAAAAAAAGAATAGTGAGTGAGGGACATCATCGACTGTCTTTCATTTGACAGGGCAAATGAGACATTGACTTATTGTTCAGACATATTATGATTAGCTTTTGTTTTTGCTCTGCTCTGAAGCGCCTTGAACATCGAATCAAGATGGAAAGTGCGCTATACAAATATCACATATTATCATTATTATTTGCATGTTACTCAGTTGTGCATTACACTTTTTTGTGAAAACTAAGCGAAACTTTAAATGTCATACCTTTTTTTTTATTTTACGTCCGATTTTGAAGAAATTTTCAGTGTTATGCTAGTTTGTTTTAATTTTTTTTTTTTACCTTTTTATTTAAATCCACATTTTTCTGGGATGGACTTGACCTTTAAGTGTTAGTATATTTGATATTGTAAATCAATACCCTTTTTAATTTGGTAATGTGGAGGTGGGCCTATACTGTATTTGTTTTAGATTGAAAAGGTGATTTAGGAGAAATTTCATATTGTAAGTACCGAATGACCACGAATAAAGTTTTTTTTTTTAGCTTACTTCAGTGGTCAGGTTTAGTCATTCCGAAGCAATCTTGCTACCATTATTATATATACATGTATCGCAATTTGGTAATACGAAGGTACTTTGTGTTTTAGATTGAATCAAGAATAGTTTACGATGCTTTCTTTGCGGCAAAGCCGAATTTTTAAAGTTTAGTTTTTAACCAATAATACAATACAATATAAAAATACAGTGTTGAAATTTACTTATATCTAGTTATATGCAACAAAGTATACCGTAGATGAATCTAAATCGATACTCATGAAATAGGGAAATATGTAAAATACATGTAATTTACCTAATGTATTACAATTATCATTTTTATTTTTTCTGGCATTGAAAAGGTGGTCTATAAGATATGTCATCATGTATCTGTGAATTTTAATGATTTCAAAACAATCTTCTAACATTATGTATTATATATTTGATATCATATATTTTATGTCGAAATGTGCATTTGGTGTAAACCGATATTTTCATTTATATATTTATATTAATCATGTTTATTGGGAATATCATCTGCCTTAGATGTGTGATTTGTAGTAATTAAGTTGAGCAATGCCTTTTTGAAGTGATTCCTCAATTATAAGATGTGTTTATACATGTATGTATAGCGAGCGAGCGGTTTGGGAAAAAAATCAAATCTGAAGTTGTAAAAACTCACTTTTTAGTAAATTATGGCGCTCACTAATGTAAAAAAAAAAGTTTTTCCTACGAGGATTTTTTTGAGGGGGTGGGGCAAGTATTCCCCTGCCCCCTCCCCAGTTCCGCCGTTCCTTTTTGTAGATATTTGGAAAAATAATGCATCTCAACATTAACCTTTTGACTGTAATGCTATCCAATGCAATCCTATTCAATGCAATCTTGAACAATAAAATCCTGAACAATGAACTGTATGTATCGAATGACCACGAATAAATGCAATTGTTTTTGCATTTCTTTCTTCTTTTTTTGTTTGTATTTCTGTCTGTAGATTTGCTTTGTCCTATGCCATTTATAAATTAAAGGTGTGTATTCCAGGCAATGCCCTTATAAAATGGACCCTACTTTTTTTTTAATGGTTTGTTGTTAATTCGAGGGTGCTCTCACCGATTACCATTTTACGAGGCGGCCATCATTTTCAGGCTTAACCGCTCACGATGGCGGTCTCCTGCATTCGTTTAAACTGTTATTTCTTTTCATTGAATATTGCTACTTTTTTATATTAATTTTTCATTGCTTTGTTATGACTATTGCTTAAATTGTTTTGTAAAACTTAATTGTATCACCTAGATGTTATGTTGAATATTTATGCTGAGTGCAGAAATAAAATGAAATAAAATCAAATCAAATTATCCATTGAAAACATAACATTGCACACAAATTAATTACCTTTTCCTTCAATTGTGGCACAGGAGTGAAAAGTTATCTGAAAACATTATTTTTTTTCTATTACAAAAACATGATTTTTTTTCTTTTACAAAACACTTCTTCTTGGTATTCAAAATAGCCTCCATAGTCCCCTGTACAGCATATTTGGAATCAGCACGTTAAGATTAACAAGGAATCATAAAAAAAAAAGAAAATATATCAAAAATAAAACCAAATAAAATAATGAGATACCAACTTTTTAAAATACAAATTCGATGAAAACGCCATGGTTATTCAAAGTTTAACATTTCCGATGAAAACAGTTTCCTACATGTCACTGTCAATATACGATGCGTGAGCAAATGTTTTTTTTTCTTTTTAATACAGATATTGTCAACCTAGAACGAAAAAAAGAATATACTACTTATCTTAATGCAATATAATCATTGCTGAAACGATATTTTGTTTAGGAGGCATATTTTCACACACGTGTATGAAATTATGATGTAATTACGAATTTATAGTGGGGGCATGACATTATCAGCTTTTATACTCCTCTTTATAACTCCTCAAAAAAGTTAGGAAAAGAGTTTGGCCATTAATTTATCCCAACTCCCAATTTCATGCACGCAATGCATATTTGATATCATTCAAAAGATCATTTAATATTTTTAACGATACCTACATGATATTAGTATGTTTCACATGGAAGAGCAGGGCACTGAAATGTGAGGCAAGTTTTCAAATTCAGAAGTTGCAAAATTACACAATATTAAAAGTCACAGTATTTGTTTTTTCCGTGGTGATGAGCAGGGTCGGATCGAGGATTTCCGAAAGGGGGGTGGGGTAAATTTTTCGGAGGAAAACTAATTTTTCGGAGGAAAACTTTGACACGCCCCCAATGAAAAAAAAATCGACCACAAGGATATTGAGTTTCTCAGCGGTTTCTTTTGTTTACATTCACGTTGACATCGACATTAATATACCTCATAAACACACCTCTGCACAAGCAAACGCATAACAAACAAACAAACATGCATGGGTGTTTCAAACCACGACTCAAATCATGTAATCTCACAGATGTCCATATTAATGTCAATGTTAAGGTGCATGAAAACAAAATATATAATATTTCTCCTCACATTTCGGGTTTCATTATTGTATATTGATGTTTCAGGATGTTTCCAGTCTCCTACTGGACAATGGTGTACATGGTGTATCCGCACTTGTTGGTCTGTCTTTGGGGCTTTTCACACGTGAATCTTGAATCATCAATGTAACGATGATGAGAGGTGTTCGTGATTATAATCATGTAGGGGTTTCAATTTCACACGTGCATACAATTCTTCATTAGGCTTATTTTTCACTAGAATCATCATTGAGATTAAGATTTGCTTTACCGTGTGAAAGGGCTATTTGGCAGGTAATCATGAGAGCGGGCCAGTTGAACCTTACTTTGTATGTAGGAATAGGGGGAAATAAAAAAAATAATAATGATAATGAAGAGATACCAGAAAGATCAGGTTCAATGAGCATTCTACATTCCCATTCATTCCTGTTGACCTTTGCATGTCTGGCTAGGTATATTGTCTGCTGTCAATAATTGCGTGACAAAGGTATTATCTATGCTGTGTGTTTGTCACATCATATTAAGAGACTGATGATTAACGCGAGCTTTTTGATCCAGTGATAGTTATGTACATCTTTAATAAAAACATTCAGTCAGTTTCGCCAGCCTTGAAGTTTTGTTGGCTGATACCTTGTTTCAGCATGTGCCTTTCAATCAACATGCTTCATATTTGGAGCAGCAAACTTGAGAAGCAGACGATTTTTGTGATGATATCATTCGATCCGGACACTAGCTTCCGGTCGTATGTTCCACGTATATCTGGAATATCATGGAGAACCTTGGGAAAATGGAATTTTAAATGGTTAACAATCAATGACAAATTTGCCTCTAAATCAAAATATGCAGACATTTTCCAATATAAAACACATGGAACTAAGATTGCCAAAGGCAAACAGGAACTGCACATCGATTTTCCATGATTTAAGTCATTTGTTATTAACTGCGCATACAATCTGCGTATATAATATAAAGTTCTAATCATGAACTGCTTCAAGCCCTTCTCATGGTAACGATCATAAGACCAAAGTAGGCAAGTATACCGATTTTCTTGATGTAACAGGGGTCAGTCCCCTGTTAGTGAATTCATTATGTAAAGGCATGGTCACACCGGCCGGCGTTATGGAGCGGTAGGGAAAGAGGGTCGAATTTCGCTCTCAAAATTGGGGAAAAATCGAAAACAAAAAAACAACAACAATCGAAATCGAAAATGGTAAACGGTAGCGAGCGATGATGATTTTTTTCTCTCTGCTCCACGACCGCTCCAACAAAAAATTACGCTCGGCCGGTGTGACCATGCCTTACGTGATGAATGTCCATCTCTTCATAGGTCCGTGGTCACATAAATCTTTGATTACAAAAAGTAGGAAAGGGGAAGGGATTTTCAAAATACTACTAGATAGAAGAATCATTTGCAGTCAAATGAAAGGTTCGAGTGATCCGTTCCATTCCTGGTGAAACGTTGACTTTACAGTGCGCCCCCCCCCAAAAAAAAAAAAAAAGCTATACACTTTTGAAATGGCTGCCATATTAAAAATATAGCACTTCGGTGAAAACACATACAGTAATACATGTATATGGAAGCGAATAAAGTCAACTTTCAAATAATACCAAAAAGTTGGAAAACTATTCATGCTTGAGCGAGCACTGTCCACTGAAACAAAGAGTATGAAAATTAGGCTGGGCCGGAATTAGCCTTCCAATTTATGTCAGTTTTTGAGAGGCAAATCATTCGGAAATTGCAAAGTTAAGGGAGTTGTGATAGATTAATGATCAATCGTGACTAGTTTTGGTTGTTTAAGCAAATTTCATAAATTGTTTGATTGAACTGTGTTCATGGGAGTCGGGAGAATAGGGGGTGAGATAGGACTTTAAGTGGGAAAGGTAGGTTGATGGAATAAGGGTCAATAGAACCCCCCCCCCCCCCCTCTCTCTCTCTCTCCCGCCATCCCCTCCTGTTGAGAGACTGGTTGTCATGTACGCATGGAGTCCAGAGCAGAATGCTGATTTAATGATAAATTCTGAATTTGGGCATCAACTTTTTTTCCCCAACTTTTTGGTGTTATTTAAAAATTGACTCTATTGGCTTCCCATATATATAAAGCCCCCCCCCCCGTGATATGTTTTTTTTTGGCAGTCATGTCAAAAGTGTATAGTTTTTGGGGACGCATAGTTAGTTGGTGAAAGTTTGTGAAAAGCTTTCATTGAGGCAGTGTTGAGTCACCCATGCATAGTGGACGGAATTTACTAGCGGACACTTGGCCCGCCATACCCATGGGGCTTGCGTCAATGAAACCACTGTAAACCGCTTGATATTGTATCATTGGTTAGTATAAAAGAGGTTTGGTCATGGACCCACAGTAACAATAAACTGATCATCCGTGGATAGGTCCCTGGGCTTGGTTGATCAGTAGACGGGTTAATCGCGATGTAGCGGTGGCAGTACCGTGGACCTTACCCATCTAAAGGCTTACTCATTCCATTTTTTAAATCTGAATTTATATGAAATGCTTTAGTATTAGCCCCAAACATGGAGCCTCAAATCGTTCTCATAACTGGCTGCTCTTCAGGTATCGGGCTCGCCACTGCCACTCGTCTCGCTCTCGACAACGATCAGCGATACATCGTCATCGCAACGGTAATTTCGATGTCGGAAAGGGCGGAGCTGATGACTGCCCTGGGCGACGCCCTGGATAAAACAGTTTTCATCAAAGTTTTGGACGTAACGAATGACGAGAATATATCTTCTGTGGTTGACAATGTCATTAATACTCATGAGCGGATCGATGTTTTGAGTGAGTTCTTTAATTGTATTGTTTGTTTGTTTTTTGCTTCATATTATAATTAGGAATTGTTCAGAATTGTTATTGTACGAATGGACCTAGGTCCATGTTGTACCGCAGATATATGAGAAAGTGTGTCTTTGACGTCAACTTAGGGTTGAAAATAATTATACTTGAATAATTAGTAAAATTCATCGAATAAAATGCTGAAAATATCAAAATCTGAAAACAAATACCAAAGTTAACGGACTTGTAAGATTAGCAATATCTTGTGGAACAGTACATGTAGTTATGGAAGTCGTGATGAGTGTATGATATATGATAAAGTTGCGGCAATGAATCAGTTGACGATGACATATATTGATTTGAATGGAAATAATTTCATGATTATAATAAAATAAAAAAAAGAAAAAATGGGGATATGACATCAAATTTGCTCATTGAATTTTCATGAAGACATGCATAAAACCCATAAAACATTTTCACCGAAATTATGTACAAATTCTTAAAATATCATGTTGTTCCTTGTCCGATTTTTACAAATGTTCATTGTTTCCTTAACCTGATTTTCCTAAATCTGTTCAAGCCATATTATTTTTCAGGCTAGAACATGCATTCCTTTAAAAAGTGCTTCCTGTTTTTTTGTACGTCCCTTGCATGGGTTGTGACTCATTTTTCACAGTTGTCTGAACATTTTTAATAGACCAAAACTGAATGGGTTCAGGGCCGAGACACGGGAAAGCACAAAAAGGGTGTTTTTCATTATCTTTTTTTAATCTATTCATATTGAAAACAGTCGGTTCGTTGGGCAAATCCATAAGTTTTCGAAATTCAATTCAATTCTAGACATGGGTGAATGAAACTTTTGAATGATTAAATTATACACTGGGAAAACAATAGCATTTTAAGAATATTGTTTGGGCCTATCACTCTAACAACTGTTAGGTACCATGGTCACATTTGTTCTACGGCGGCCGTACGGCGAGTCCAACTACATATAGGTGGTTTGAATCAAAATTGATAAAACGGCTGTTTTCGACTCGCCGTACGGCCGCCGTAGAACAAATGTGACCATGGTAAACTTTATGACAACTTCTTTTAACTTTTAGAAAAAATTGTAATACTTTCAGAATAGTTTTTAAAAGAAATAGTTGTTAGAGTTACGGACATATACAAACATTTTAAACAAACAATTTGTAGTTTGTGTGTTAGAAGCTTGGAAAGGTCGTTTTCCTAGACTAAAATGATCATATGCATGCAATATCATTTATTGATATGAATACAATTTGCTTTCGAGTTAGCTGGTTCATAGGAATCAATAACTGAGAGCGGTTAAATGGGGACGTGGATCCAAAGTAGGAAGATGAGCAGTTGATTACAATATTTAACGATTTATTGCATTGACCCATGGAAATTATCGTAAAATCAATAACTATGTAGGCTATACATGCTATAAAAATATCTAGTGATGCCAATCTTTCATTTACCAAACGATCTTCAGATGAGAGTATGTAACATTTTGAGATCAGGGTCAACTCATATATATATACATATGCCTGTGTGTGTGTGTGGTTGAGGGTGTGTTTTTGAGGGTGTGCGTGTGTGTGTGTATGAGAGAGAGAGAAAATATATGTGTACAACAGCTTTGACAACTCTTTTACATATTTTGTGAAAGAAGTTGATGAAAGTAGGCGTAAGTAGCTTAAAGGTCAAGTCCACCTCAGAAAAATGTTGATTTGAATCAATAGAGAAAAATCAGACAAGCACAATGCTGAAAATTTCATCAAAATCGGATGTAAAATAAGAAAGTTATGACATTTCAAAGTTTCGCTTATTTTCAACAAAATATTTATATGAACGAGCCAGTTACATCCAAATGCATGAGAGAGTCGATGATGTCACTCAATATTTCTTTTGTTTTTTATCGTTTGAATTATACAATATTTCAATTTTTACGAATTTGATGATTAGGACCTCCTTGCCTGAAACACAAAATGTAAAATAATGGATTGCCACGTGTTCAGGGAAGAATGAAACTTCATTTCACATGACAATGACGAGAAAATCAAAAAAATATTTCATATTTCATAATAATAAAATAGAAAAGAAATAGTGAGTGAGTGATGTCATCAACTCTCTCATTTGGATAAAACTGGCTCGTTCATATAATTATTTCGTTAAAAATAAGCGAAACTTTAAAATGCCATAACTTTCTTATCTTACATCCGATTTTGATGAAATTTTCAATGTTATGCTTGTTAAATTTTTATCTTTTTATTCAAATTAAGATTTTGTTGGGGTGGACTTGTCCTTTAAAGAAAAATTCCAGTAATTGCAGTAAACACTGATTTCATGAGAAAGTCTGTAAAACAAGGCTTAATTGTCAGTATATCATCGAGGATCTAGATCTGGTACAGTTACATTAACTGAACGTTGTGAAATCTTGAAATCTACGCTAAAAAATTTTCACACCGAAGATCCCAACACAGATAAGCGCACGTGGGACAATGTATAATTATTACTTAGAGCGTGGGGCCCGACGGCTCTACCCGAATCGTGATGTGCTTATTTGCTGATTTCTCAGCAATTATACAATTTCTTCGAGAATCCTTTGGCACATGCGTTTTATTTATACACTTTGGTGATAATTTCATTGGATTCTGTACGAACTCATTTTAATATCGTTACCAAAACTAGCATTTACCTTTAAATCACGTTTCCCAAGAGCTGTCTGCCCTTTGGAAAAATGGGTAATGCCGAAAAAATGTCTCTGTCGGGAATAGAACCTAGCCCACCAGCTTGGGACGCTTGTGCCTTAACCACTAGACCACAAAGACGGGTTATTGGCAAGTGCGACCCCGATCCGATAGACGGTCAGATAAACAGATTTTCGACACTATACCAATTATAATTTCATATCATGGTGATTTCAATTCTTCATGGCAAATATTATTTATTATTATTTCTATATGCATTTTTTTATCATATCAATAGTAAACATCGCTGGAGTGGTCTTCCTCGGAATTCCTGAGCAGATGCCGAGGGAAAAGATTGACCTTATGTTCAGTGTTAATGTGATGGGGGCTATGAGACTCACACAAGCTGTCCTGCCGCACATGAAAGAAAGAAGAGCAGGGAAGATTATTGCTGTTACAAGCAGTCTCGCCAGGCAAGGTAAAGTTCCTCTTTCGATTAAGACGAATGCCATTATAGTCAAGTAGAACCACAACATGACCGTCAAGTTGGGTAAATATGCATTTTTTTATGGAAGTTGTAGTATAGGGTGTCTACTTCAAGAATCCGACGGGTGCCACTTGGGCACCCTTGGGCATTTTTTTAAAACTGACGTCATAGGCCACGCCTGCTTTTTTTATATACCTCTCAAATATGACTTTCATATTTTACGGAATAAACATGTCATGTTTGGTATCAAATTAAAGCTAATGACAAATCAAATGGAAATATATGGATCACTGGGCATTTAAATCACACCAATATCAGTTAAATATCATTTAAGGTCATAAAAGGTCAAATTGCATACAAATGTATGTAATACATATAAGCCGAAAAAACATGTTCTAAGTTAGGTATCATATGCATTTTTTGCTGAAAGTTAAGTTGAGGGTGGGCATATTAAGAACGTGACGTCATAAACCACACATACTTTCTTGCATTCCTCTTCATTGTTATTTTTCTCTTGAGAGGAATAAAAATATCATGTTTTATATCAAATTATAGCAAATGCAAAATCGAATCCACAAATATGAATCACAAGGCATTTATATTGCGTTCAGATCAATTGAAGGTCATGAAAGGTCAAGTTAGGTCACAAATGCAAGCAATGCAACATATAAAGCACTGAAGTTTGGAATACAAACAAATTGAGCATTGAATATATTTTTGGCTGATAGTTATGCTGAGGATGTGTATATCTATAATCTGACAGGGGCTACTTTGGTACCCTGGGGCAACGTCATTTTCTGACGTCATAGACCACACCATCCTTTTCATATAGGTCAAACTCTTAATTATGATTTACAGTATCTCTTCTCTGGTGAACGGAATAAACATATCATACTTTGTATCAAATTAAAGCTTATGGAAAATGGAGTGTAAATTTATAAAAAAAAAATAAATAAATCACATGCCAAGGTCACCTTTAGGTCATTTTAGCCGATGAAAGCTCTAATGAAGGCGGGAGTTTATCAGTACTTAAAAAGTGAAAATTCCTCAACAACCTCGACTGCATGTCTGTGCCTTAGCTGTATACTTTGTCATGTTCGTTTCACACTTGCAGTATGAATTATGAATACATGATTCGACGGCTGGGCAGCAACTGCATTAAGTCTCATAGAACATGGTGACACTGACTTGCATCTGCAAAGGTACCAACCACTGTATCATTAACAAGTACGGGTAGGTCTAATGTCCTGTTCCACGTACTCGGGTAGGTCTAATGTCCTGTTCCACGTTGTATCAGTTATCTTCCGAAGATGTCATGGGCGTGAGCATAGTTTAAATAATTTTCTCTGACAACACTGACATTTGTGTTCTACGAGAATCTTCTCATTTAAGGTTTACAAGCATACTGAAGAACAAGTGATCGATATTAAAGTTATAACTAAGAGAGAAAAAAAATCTGGCTGTGCACAGACAATATTTTAGGTTGGGATAACATATTGTGTCAATCTGGCAAGGAAAATACTTCCACCCTGAACTTGCTTAATCCTCTTCAAGACTGATTTGCCCCTCTTCAATCTCGATTGCATGTTAATCTATAATTGTGTTTAGAATGGCACAATACGATACACCAAAGTGACAAACGCAAGCCCTAGAATATGCATGGTGGCCCCGATATTAATACACATGGAATAAGTTCTGACAATTCCATGATGAGAGTATCCACTGTGCTATGAACAGGTACAGGAATGCCCTCCTAACTTAATATACTTCCCAGCATACATGAAAGGTTAGTTGCAGAAAAGATTTTCTCCGGCTGAAGATCCTGGAGAAGAGCACATTTGACACGCTCTTTTGCTGACTTTTCAGTCGGGGTAGGCTCTTAATCTTTACATTTATTATTAGTCAAGAAAGAGCTAAAGTTTGAATACTACAGCTTTAATTGATCCTGATTCCTGTCCACTTCTTCTACATCAGGCTCTGTAGAGTAAGCAGTAAGTTCAGAGTGAAAGTATTTCCCTTTCCAAATTAACACAACATTGTATCCCACCCTAATGAAAGGAATTGTGCACAGCCAGCTTTTTTTCCTAGATTCAATACCATACATATCGATTACCTTTCCATCAGAATGCAAAACGCTTGTAAATCCTAAAAGCAGAACAGTCTGGTAGAACAGAAAAATCAGTGTCGTCAGAGAAAAATCATGTATGCTTCTACTCCCATGACATCTTCAAAAGATAACTGATATTACGTGGAACAGGACATTAGGCCTTCCCCGCACTTGTTTATGACACAGTGTGTTTTATTTCTGTATAAATGTACATTCCATTTTCCACAAACTTTCATGTGATACCAAACATGATGTGTTCATTCCATCCACTAGATCAGAGATAAGTCATAATTAAGAGGTTGTCCTATGTGAAAAGGATGGTGTGGTTTATGACGGCAGAAAATGACGTTGCCCCAACGCTACCAAAGTAGCCCCTGTCAGATTCAGAAAATACAGATCCTCAACATAACCTAAAGCCCAAAATACATATGATACCCAACTTGTTTGTATTCCATAATGCTTTATATGTTGCATTGCTTACATTTGTGACCTCACTTGACCTTTCATGACCTTAAATGACCTTTAATTGATCTGAACGCAATATAAATGCCCTGTGATTCATATTTGTGGATTCGGTTTTGCATTTGCTATAATTTGATATCACACATGATATGTTTAGTCCGATCAATGGAAAAGTAGTAATTTCGAGGAATGTAAGAAAGTTTGTGTAGTTTATGACGTCAGAAAAGTAAAATTCCTCAAGATGCCAAGGTCGCATCCATTGGATTCTTAATATGCGCACCCTCAACTTAACTTTCTGTACAAAATGCATATTATACCTAACTTATTTGTATTTAAAACATTATATTTTTCGTCTTATGTGTATTACTTACATTTGTAATGCAATTTGACCTTTTACGACCTTAAATGACCTTTAACTGACATTGGTGTGATCTAAATGCCCAGAGATCCATATATATATTTGCATTTGATTTGTCATTAGCTTCCATTTGATACCAAGCATGACATGTTTTTAACGTAAAATATGAAAGTCATATTTAAGAGGTATGTAAAAAAAGTGGGCGTGGCCTATGACGTCAATTAAAAAAAAAGCCCAAGGGTACCCAAGTGGCACCTGTCGGATTCTTGAAGTAGACACTCTACACTACAACTTTCACCCAAAAAATTGCATATATACCCAACTTGACGGTCATGCAATAATTCTGATCATATCTACCCGACTATTATGCCAAACCAAAAAAAAAACCGATGCGCGGATCCGAGGAAGGTGCGGGAGCACCAAGTAAACTTCAAACAAAAAATAGATACACAGGAGGAGAGCCCCAAATTGCCATCATTGGGATTGATGACCTTTCTGTTGATTTTTCCCCCTTGTATTTGCCTGTCTTTTTTGGCGGGGTGGTCAAATGATGATGATGGTGGTGGCGGTGATGCTGCTGCTGATGATGATTAAAATGATGATGATAATGATAAAAATGCTGATGATGGTGATGATGATCCATAGCATTTGTATTGCGCCAGTTCAATGTTGTTAATTTCACGTAGTGGAGAAGGAAGGTAGTTCCAGAGACGTGGAGCATTAGATGAAAATATCTCCATATCCCTTTAGGTGTGTGATGGGTACATGAAGAGTGACACCAGTACCAAATGAACGCAAACCAGGACTTAGGCGGTGTTATTCTATCAGGGAAGACACAAAACCTGGAACTAAACTATGAAAAGTCTGGAAAGTCAGGAGAAGGATTTTGAATTCGATCCTGTACCTAATTGGTAGCCAGTGGAACTCTGTGACAACAGGGGTGACGTTGTTATATTTCTCCGCAGCGGCAGCGGGGTGGCAGCAGCATTATGTATACCCTGGAGTCTGTTCAGCACAGTGGAAGAAAGACCAGCATGCAGACTGTCACAGAAGTCAATCCTAGAAGTAATTAAGGAATGATTAAGGAATGATGAATTAGGATTTCTGCTGTAGAATGAGTAAGTAGCGATCCTATAGCCGATATATTTCATAGCTCGTGGTAAGTCGCTTGGCATAGCTTAATGGAAATATGCTTGTCAATCTTGAAGCACTGTTAGGAGGAGACACCCAGATTACGAGCATTGTCTGATTGTGGGACAGACACACTGCCAATTTGAAGATTTTGTGGAACAATCTTGTTTCGCATACGTGGTAAAGAAAAAAACTATTCAGTTTTCTCATCATTCAACTGTACAAAAATTATTACCATTCAATGTCGAACTTCTGTCAGGCAGGTAGTAATACGTGAAATAGCATAATCCTCATCTCTCACTCTTGAGTCGAGGGTCACAATTGCGTATCATCCGTATAGAAATGAACTCGCAATCCATGATGACGCGCAATTTCCCTCAAGAGGTGCAGTGTGCAGAGTGAAGAGTAGCGGACTGCGGACGAAACCTTGCGGAACACCGTACTTCAAGAGAGCCTCCTCTGACAAAGCCTATTGATATTTACCATTTTCCGTCTGCACCGGAGATACGACCGGAACTATGCTAAGGCAGTGGTATGAACCTTCAAGTCTACATGCAATCTCTGAAGAAGGACTTTATGATCTGCGTGTCAGATGCTGCTGATAGATCTAAAACGAGTATGACTGATTTCATGTTGTCAACCGCTCTCAAGAAGAGCTGTCTTGATACCGTGGCGCTGTTTGTAGGCAGACTGCATGGCCGCCTGAAGGGCATTTGTAAGTGATGTCAAAAATCCGCGCCTGGACCCACCCCCATTCCGAAATCTTGAAGAATGGACAAAATAATAATGATTTTCTTTTACTTTTCCTCATTCAGAGGTTCTTTTACTCTTTCTCCTTTTAACAATTTCTTTCGAGATACAGTGCGTGTGGAGTTACAAAACACGTGCATGTAGCATGTAGAGTTATAAAACATGCAGTAAACATCCACTATTTAATATATAATGTAATATAGATGAAATTTCTCTATTGTGTCAAAACTCTGATCATTTGAATTAAATCAACATTTTACATAAAAAGTAGCTCTTTCTTGAACTCATACCAAATTTAATATATATTAAAAGCTCTTCCTTGATTCTTATTCATGACGTCATGGACCTGGCCACGGAGGATTATCTTTTGTTACTGGGTGGCTGTGACAATGCTCAGCACTCCCAGTAACCATGGTAGCAATAAACTAATCCTCTGTGGATAAGTCCCTAAATGACATACGATTTGCATATTGCATACTGTGCAAATATCCTAAACAAATTAACCAACGTAAACTTGCCATCGTGTATTTTGTATCCAATGGACAACGTCGTTTCGTTAATAAGAATTGTCATTTTAAACATCAATTGCAAAGAATTCTATTTTATCTTTATCAAAAAATTTGCAACAGGATTACATTCTAACATAACATGAACAAAAGTTTATTCTACATCACAGAAAATACAAGATTTATCATTAGCTAATTTCCAACGTCATGAACTGAACAAGACAAATATCTCATAATCATTCCTATCCCCCTCTCTCTCTCTCTCTCTCTCTCTCCAGGTCGACCTTACTACGAATTTTATTGTGCGACCAAGTTTGCAATCGAAGGGTTTTTCGAATCTCTGGCTGCTGGCTTGAGGCTATTCAATATTCGGTGGGTAGGCCTATTACAAATGATAGAAATATACTTCTTGCCAATATTGGCAAGCTAGGTCTCTTCCTGAAAATACATAAAAAGTCTGTATAATTTTATATTTGATTTATTTAGAATGTTATTGAGAACTAAGGAGAGACTTGGCAATTTTCGCTCCTGACATCAGTAGATAACCAGACTTCGTCATTTCTTTAAATTAGGGGAAGGCCAGGGACCTAAAAAATATTTTAAAAAAAGAACAAAGAAAATCCATATTTCATTGTTCGAAATGAAAATCTGAAATAGAAATACTCCAAAAATAATTTTTGCTGAATAGATCGTGGGCCCGGCAACCACTGTGCGGCGCCAGATCGACGGCCGGGACTCCCGGTTGTGAGACGGACGCTCCACCATCTGAGCCAACACACCGTTTCATGGCTGTTGGAGGTGGGAAAGCTCTTTTTCGCTTATCCCTTTCCAAGATAAGCAATGGTCACAGGGCTTGCATAGAAAGATGAAGCAAGGTGGTAGGGTCCGAGAAGGTAAGTTACCTTTTTTTGCAGTTACTGCACGGGAAGGGAGGGATGAACCAAAATGGGATGTCGTGCATTTCCACATTTTGACGCTTCTAATTTCACCAATATTCGATTTCACTCAGGGTTTGTCTGGTGGAGCCTGCTCGTGTTACTACCAGGATGGATGATCATGTATGTGCCTGCGTGAGGGAGATACTGAACGACGACGAAATCGACGAAATAGACCGCCGTCATCTAGAACACATGCATCGGATGATGAAGGTATCGAAGTCGTCAAGCGCGGAGAAGGTCGCCGAGGCCATCGTGGAACGGTGCTTGGAGGAGGAGAAACCTGCTCTTAGACACCTCTTAAAAGATAAGGTTGGCTGCGAGGAGATAGCGAAGTATTGTAGTGATGTTACTGGGGAACGCTCTATAGCTGGAAACCTAAAGCGACTGGGGTATTCATCGTGAAATGGGAGGCTCCGTTCGCAGAACCTGCGAGACATCTCAACATCGATGTTTGAACATGTTGATACGAACGGACATATATGAGTGCATTGATAATTTAGGTGAATGACTAATCAAAACCGAATGTAAAAAAAAAATATAAGAGTAAATGCCTTGATAATCATTAACAGCTAGTGTTAGTTATGCTGGTGCTAAATAATTCTACTTAGTGCATCGATTATCATCAAATCAACACCACCAACACCACCATCATCAAACCATTATGCATCACCTCCACCATCATCATCACCATTGTCAATATCATCATTATCATCATCATCATCATTGCCACCACTACTACTACTACCTCCACCACAACCATCACCAGATGTTTCTCCTCAAGGGGCAGGGGGTTACTGTACAGCGTGTCCCACAAAGATAAAATGAGTAGATTGTGATAATTGCTAAATCATATTGTATATAATTGTAATATCGTGAAACAGCATTTGTTTTATACAACTGACCTGAATTTTATGAGATACGGGCCTACTTTCAGGAGTGATCAGAAAACAGTCCTTTCAATCCATGTTTCGGTGTGACGTTGAAATAAAGCACAAATTCCAATCACCTCCTTATTCACTATTTATGTATTCATTTATTTATTTCCTTTGAAGGATTGGAGGCCTACTAAAGGATAACTACAAGGAAATGATTTAAAACTTTTTTAGTAATCCATAATCTCATCTATTCATCCGAAGGGTGAATAAATAGGTCATCCCCAGGACTTGAACAAAAGCTATCAGTGCCGATCTTATGCCCCTGGCTGAACGTGAATAAAGAGGCCTTTGATTTGTACCACTTGAATGTAATCAAAAGAAAAAGTGCTCATATCTTTGTGATTATATGGCCTGTTGCAGAAAGAGTTGCGTTTAAACGCAAGTCAGAAAATCAATCGCAAGTCAGAAATGCGCGCTGTTGATTGGTTGAAAATCAAGTTGCGCGTGATTTTTAGAGTTGCGTTTGATTGCAACTCTTTCTGCAACGGGCCATAAAATTATTCCAGATGTAGAAAATGAATTGTAGTTTCCGGATGTAAAGAAATGAAGAATGTAATGGTATCATTTTAATATCATACCAATCTAGAGTGCCATTACCATTTTCTCGTGGAATACGCTGTAGTATAGTGAAATATCGAGCAGAAAGGGTATTAAGGGGTATGTTTGTATTTAATTTCAGTATTTTTGTTAGGATTCTCTATTTGTTCCTTGAAGTAAAGAAGTCATATTCTTCCTAATATTTTCACCCCCGTCCTTTCGAAGCTTCTGATTTTGCACTTCAGAATACTTTTTCAATATGGCTTCTTCTAAACTTTTCTTGTAAATTATACTTCCCAAAGTTTAGGTGATGATTAAAACAAAATAGAACTTGTCTATTTACAGTTTTCTGTTTGTTTTTTTTTGTTTTTTTTTATAATTAGCACGTACTCAATATTTCATGTGCTAAAATGAACTATTATTATATTTCCAAAGTCTTCACTGACCCGGCATGGTGACTCATGAAATTTAGGTCATATGTTTGGTACTCGGATCAGGAGGCTAAAAAAAAATTGACATAAAAGCATTTGGGTTGTAGGCTATTGGTATTTATATCATTTCTGTGTGGTTTTAATAATAGTACAGCAGAACTTCTGAATTATTTTTGTGTCAATAAATTTCAAACAATTTTTTTTGTTCGTGGTTACTCATTTCTATTTTTGCATTAAGCGCATTGAGACGCCCACGGGTAGTGATATGCGATATATATAAGCAACATCGTGTTATGACTGTAGAAGCTCCTTGCTGTTACTATTGTTATTATTACTATTCTGACCTCAACATAATTAAAGAACAAAGCTTGATATCCCGATGATATATTTTAATCATAGACAGTACAACTCGTCATTGTTTGTCAGTTTCGCATTGGTTTGGGGGAAACGGTTAGAAGATTGACATTACCATAGATATAGAGGCTTTTATCTGGAGCAATTACTATGCACAGGCACACATGCAATACGGTTGTGAGGAACGGACAGGGTGACCAGACGTCCCGTATTTCCCGGGATTGTCCCGTATTTTGCTCCTTTGTCCCGGCGTCCCGATAAACCCTCCCCGGGACGCCTAATTGTCCCGTTTTTCAGAATATTGAACAAAAATACATTTAAAAGTGACAAATTTTCATTAAATCATAAATAAACAACAGATGACGAAGGAGAGATAACAATTAAATCGATAACTGTAAACTTTTGCAAGTTTTGCGGTGATTTTCTTGCTTCTGTAACCCAATACATTGCAAACGAACTTGCCTCCTGCCTATGTGTGTGTGTTAGGCTAGTAGCTAGGCATGTATGATCGGAGCAAATGCAAACAATCTCACATGATAAACAGTTTTTCCACCAAAATAGTCACAAAGTCGGCAGGAAATTTTTATAATTATTCTCAGATTAATGTTTTAGAGATGTAATCGGTGCAAGAAGTTATTGACTTTTCATAGATCTAGTTTTTTCAGCTTTTGTTTTGAGTCTTGGTGTGTTCGATGCCGCGATGTTTCATCTAATTTTTAAGTTTGACGATATGTTTCACTTTAAAATTTTATTCATTTCTACTAACATTTTACTTTTTGAAACTTTTAAAATACATTAAGAAAAACACCAAATAACATGATTTTTATTGGATGATTACAATTTTTTGTTTACTTGAAGTTTGAACTTTTTTCCTTTTTCTTTCTTTTCTACCCTATCCTTCCTGCGTGCCCATTTTCGTTCCATCTATCTTTATTTCCTATCTTTCTTTCCTGAACATTTTTTTTACTTCTTTCTCTTACTTTCCTTCTATCAAATTTCCTTTTTTTTATTTCCTTCATTCTCTTTTCCTTAAAATTATCTTGACTTCTTTATTCCTCTCCTGTTTCTTTTCGTTCTTTCTCTCCTTCATTTATTTTTCTATTTTTTCGTTCTCTCCTCCCTTCGTTCTTCCCTCCCTCTCTTTCTTCCTTTCTTTATTTCATTTTTTCCTCGTATTCTTTTCCATTTTTTCAATTTTTCTTTCCCTTCCTTCCTCCTGATATTTTCAGCTTGTGCTCCTCGTTCGCATAAAAAAACTGTGAGGTCGGGATACGTATATAACTAAACAATTTATTGATGCCAGCGCGAAGCGTGAGCTCAGTTTTTTATATTCTTATTTAAAAAGGACTCTTTTAAGGTATAATTCCTATTCTAATTGCTTGTCCTTTTGTCTTATTTTTTTCTGTTTCTTACCCCTTTTATGCCACCATGGGGGGATCTTACATGTGGGATTGGTGCAGAGGATGCATACCTCATTAATCAAATATTGCGATCGCGTAGCGCGAGCTGAATTTGATAATAACCCTTTTTGTGACCCTAAACTTGATATCTATCTCGCTATACAGACTTAAAACTCGAAAACATTGTTTTTGTCTATTATCGTAAAAACGAGATATTTTAATTCAGCCGCATTAATTTAAGCTTTTTGGGCAGGACTTATGTTTCACTATAAACAAGCAATACGAGCAATGTTGCACCCCCGGTTGAAAATAAATTTTGCATGAAGCCCCGTAAGTTCAAGGTCAATTTGGCGCCCTCGGTTGAACATATAAACTTGGCGCCCCTATGTGAAATAAACTTTGCCCCCCCCCCCTCCCCCTCTCTGAAACATGTATTTGTCGCATTATGGTCAAAATTCAAAATTAGCGCTCCCCTAGTTCGAACATCAAATTGGTGCCCCCCCCCCCTATAGATCAAACATCAAGTTGGCGCCCCCCCCCCCCCAGTTCAAACATCAGTTCGGCGCCCCATAGTTCGCACGTCATTTTGGCGCCGCCTAGTTCGAACATCAAATCGACGTCGGGTCAACATCTCCCTCTTTTGTTTCCCATCTCCTTTTCTTTCTTTTTTTTCTTTCTGTTATCCTCATTCCCCTTCCTTTCTCTTTCTTTCTCTCTTTCTTTCCCCCTCTTCCTCTCCCCTTATCTTCTCTTCTTTTCCTTCCTCCTCTCTCTCTCTCTCTTTCTTCTCTTTATTTTCCCCTTTTCTTCACTTTGCTTGTCTTCCTTTCCCTAATTTCTTCTCTTTTTGCCGTTTTTTCTTTTTCTCTCTTTTCTTGTCTTTCTTCCCATCTTCCTCTATTTTTAGATATTATTCTCTTCTTCCACTTTTTTCTTCTTCTTTTCCCCCATTTTCTTTCTCGTTTCGTTTCTTTCTTCTCCCTCTTCCTCTTTTTTTTCTCTTTCCCCTTTACTTCTCCCTTTTTCTTTTTCTTTCCATTCCCCCTGTTTTCTCTTTTAATATTTTTTTTCTTCTCTCCTTCCTCCTTCCCCCTCTCTTTTTCTTCTCTTCTTTTCCCCTCTTCCTCTCTCTCTCTTTTTCTTATCATTCTTCCCATCTTCATCTCTATTTGAATATTCTTCTCTTCCTTCCTCTTTTTCTTCTTCTTTTTCCTCCTTTTCCTTTCTCCTTTCTTTTTTTCTCTTCTTTCCCCCTTTTCTCCCCTCTTTTTTTTTCTTCCCTTCCTTTCTCCCTCTTACTCTGGCTATTCTCTTCTTTTCCCATCTTCCTCTCTCTTTTTATTCTCTCCCTTTCACCCCCTTCCCCCCTTTTTTTTTTGAGCTGGGGGTGGTGGTGGGGGTGAGTCAGTTCCCCCTCGGCCCCCATGGATCCGCACCTGATAGACCCACATGGTCTCGTCTCATTTGACCCCTGGACCTCTCGATGACATTGATCTCACTATATCCTGATCATAATTGTACACACACTTCGGACCCGCGGTCTATCGGGATGTCCCCGTAGAGGAGAGCCACCACCGTTAAAAACCCATTGCACTATTCGTAGAACAGTAGAGCAGGGGGAAACCCCGGTGTAGTGGTCCAACGGCACTCCCCCAAATAAAACAGTTCTATTGGGAGGAGAGACATGCGGGTCATAGTGATTCAGTTCGCTTATCGCCTCCCAGGCACAGGTGAGGTCAAACAAATAATAATAATAGCCACGCCCATCAGGTGTTGTATTCAGAGCCACTCCAAAGCCACGCCCATCCATAAAAGCTCACATCTGTTTATCTTGAAGTTACTGGTAGACAGGGGTGGAACCATGCAGGATTTTCCAAGGGGGGCACCTTTTCCCGATAAAACTTTAACAAACAATGAAAAAAATGAAATAAACAGATTTTTTTCTCAAAACATGTCCCCCATTTCTCCCCCCCCCCCCCCCTAAAATTTGACAAGCCAAAAAGTTCCTCAACTGTGTACAAAGGACATATTCCCATTAGAATAGATGCTGTGACTTTCAGATGGGGTACATTTGTGTAATATCGGCATATTTATTTTTTTTTAAATTATCATGGCTCTCAAAATGGGGGCACTATCCGCATGTTCCCCCCCCCCCGGATCCGTCAGTGACTCAGTGGTTTATTCTAAAACAGGTCAACTGCAAGATTCTATCTTTTGAATCGTCATAGGCTACGTCAAACGCGGCATGCATCATCCTATATTTCCTTTGGAAGGACGAGATATCCACCATCCGCTTAGGGGATGAAAATAACAATAATGCTAATAATGATAACAATAGATAACAATACTTATAGCCATTTATATAAAGCTATCTACAAATCTACAAATATTATATTGCGAGGTGTGTTGTTATCACCATTATTACCCCCGGCTTTATTTCGAGCTGCCTGTCAGCGCTCAGCGCATTCAATGAAATAATCCTGCCGGATACCCCATTCACCTCACCTGGGTCGAGTGCAGCACAATGTGGATGTTTTTTTTTGCTAAAGGAAATTACGTAATGGCTGGGATTTATCCCCACGACCCTTTGTTTCAAAGATTGTCGTTCCCACAAATTGTACAAGCGAGGCCGGACATCCTAATATGAAGAAATGTCTTCATTGACGAAATGGTTGTCAGCTAGAGTTAATAAGGTGGCGGTTTTAGACAAAGCCGAACAATTTTCAAACGAACGAAAACGGGATAAGAAGGGAAGGAATTACGACATCAATGCATCTTGATGCTGCTGATGTCAAGACTCGTAATATATACACACAGTGCCAACACCCCCCCCCCCCCCCTAGTCAGTAGGTGATCCCCCCCCCCCGGAGGAAAATGGTAATCTTCTAATTGTGGGAGACAAAAAGAAGATAGTATTATTATTATTATTATCATTATTATTATTATTTCGTATTTTGCCTATAGGCTACTAGGCACAACGTGCAGACTTGGGGTGGGGGTGCATCCCTTTATTTTCCGAGTGTGAGGGGGGAGCTGTGTGCACCCCCCCCCCCCCGTTTCAAGGACGAAAAAAAATATCATGATATTCTTTGTTATAAACTGAAGTTTAGTATCATTATCATAAAGTGATCGTTGTTACGTGCATAACTATCATTACAGTTATGTATCAATGAGGCCTAATGCGATCAATTCAATTAAGTCCATTATGATCCAAAGAATAATGTGTCTACAGTGAGTCAATAAAGCACTTCTTTCATTACAATCAAGGGCGCCGGAAGCGGGGGGCAGGGGGGCACTTGCCCCCCCCCCAAATAAAAATTTGGGCCCCCTGAATTTAGAAAAATTATAAATTATTAAAGGTCAAGTCCACCTCAGAAAAATGTTGATTTAAATCAATAGAGAAAAATCAGACAAGCACAATGCTGAATATTTCATCAAAATCGGATGTAAAATAAGAAAGTTATGACATTTCAGAGTTTCGCTTATTTTCAACAAAATAGTTATATGAACGAGCCAGTTACATCAAAATGAGAGAGTCGATGACGTCACTCACTCACTATTTCTTTTGTTTTTTATTGTTTTAATTATACAATATTTCAATTTTTACGAATTTGATGATTAGGACCTCATTGCCTGAAGCACAAAATGTTAAAATAATGGAATTCCACGTGTTCAGGGAGGAATGAAACTTCATTTCACATGACAATGACGAGAAAATCAAAATATTTCATATTTCATATAATAAAATACAAAAGAAATAGTGAGTGAGTGATGTAATCAACTCTCTCATTTGGATGTAACTGGCTCGTTCATATAACTATTTTGTTGAAAATAAGCGAAACTTTAAAATGCCATAACTTTCTTATTTTACATCCGATTTTGATGAAATTTTTAGTGTTATGCTTGTTGATTTTTCTCTTTTTATTCAAATCAAGTTTTTGTTGGGGTGGACTTGTCCTTTAAGGACAAAAGCAAACGAAGGCACTTTTCTGACTGAAAATTGTCATTTCCATTGTCAAAAATGAAAAAAATTTGCCCCTGACGGGGCAAATACATTATCATAGTAAGACTCTCGTCTTTCGACGAACAGTTCCTCTGTTAAACATACCTTTGATAAGCCCCTTTTCCATCTTATTACAGTGTGATAACGTTTAACCTTTCATTGAATACATTTCAGACTAAAAGCGAATGGCAAATTGATAGTGGCCCACCAATGATTAAGCCCCTTTTACACCTTCAAGCAACACGGATCATCCCGGATTGTCAATCTGGGGTCATCCGTGTACAGTCCGGGACTACCGTGTACACTCCGGCTACTCATCCGGCGCCATCCTTGATGTACCGGCATGTCCGGGAGAAAAATTGAACATGTTCAATTTTTCATCCCGGAGTACACGGACTGATAATCATCCGTGTTCATCCTTGTAGCCTCCTTGTACATCCGTGTAGCTACCGAATGCATCCGGGAGGCTCCTTGTAAGAACCGGGCGATTCTTGTTGATACCGGCTTTATCCGGGGTCAAATGTTTGTATTGTTTGCGTACATGAACAATAGTCCGTATTCATAACCAAGCACGAGCATGCTCCAGATGCTGCAAAAAGGGACGAAACTTCATTCTAGCCAGTACAGAATGTGAGCAACCGTGAAGGTCCGTGTAAAGACCCAGTAACATCCGTGATGATCCGGGTATTCCGTGTTGGCTCCGGGAGCATATCAAACAGGATCCCTATTGCTACCTTGCCTATCCTTGTAGACTCCGTACTTTTCCGTACATATCCGTGTTAATAACCAGTTAACTCCGTACTCACTCCGGGAATGCTAGGAAAATACAAATTTGGCACCCCGGATCATCACGGACTGAGATCCGTGATGATCCGTGTTGCGTCCGTGAAGGTGTAAAAGGGGCTTTAGGTTTATAACTTTATGATGCTGGCTGTGTCGTCTGACAAACGCGCGGTCGCCCAGAAACGCTCAGACCGGACCCGATATCACAAACGCGCGTGAACACTACTCGAGCAACATATGGAATCTATGTCATAGCTGTCAAGCCCAGAAACCATAACATCTCGAGAAACTTGTTTCAATTATTTCTTTTTCAGCTAAATAAAAATTGAGTTAATACAGTGCTAACAAGTCAGTGCCCTAAAGAAAATACTAAGTTCATTTCAACTCAATATAGACATGTTATCAGAAAATTACACGCAGAATAATCATATGTAGAGGATTATAAGTTATAATTTGTGAAAATGGTGAATCCCACTCGAAAGCATGTCATCTTAAAGTCTTTAAAAGGCGTATATTACATTGGTTTGAAACAATTTCGTTTTCAATAAGGCTCGTAATTTGCTGGAACTGCGACCCTGATCATGAAGAAACACCAGTCTGGGTCAGAAGGGAGGAAACAGAAAGAGCAAAAAGAACTCCAAGACTGTTTAATTCTCAAGAAATTTATTTTTGAATGCTCTTAGAAACCCAACTTTTATACTCCATTTTTAAACAAAGTCCTTACCGTGGGGGGGGGGGGTCCACAGCCTCTCCCGCTCGATCGCTTCGGTATCTCACACTGTCAAAAATATTGTGCCCCCTTCGGGATTTGGCCCCCAAAAAACTGAAAGTGTTCCGGCGCGCCTGATTACAATATAAACTTTCGAGTAAGATATTTTGTTAAGATGTGAACCTGATGGTTAGGCGTCAGTAAACGCGTTCATCAGTGGGATCATTTTAACGACATCAAATGTTATGTAGGCTTACGTATTTTAATGATATATATTTTCACTTTAAAATTGCGAGACAGGAAAATTAATAAAAATTATCACTCACTTATTAACAGTAATAAAGATAGTAATGGACTATATTTTAGTACTTCGACAATGAGGCGACTGTATTAAAAGAACTTAGGCTTATACTTTTTTGTCTAGAAAAGGAGTTATGAGTGCAATTATTAAAGTGTAGTATTATTGGAGATAATTACCAAGCAGACGGCATAATGAACGAACACGGGAAGATACGCTGTGGAGCAATCGTTAGCTCTGGTACAACTTGCCAAAGATATTACACATTGATGCGGCGAGACTAGGATTTGCATCTCATTAACGACCCTTTTAATTTGAATTTCTAACTGACTTTCAAGGGCGATCGAAACCGTGCTGGTCAATATCTTGCGCCTCTCACTGCGTCGCTTTGACGGCATTTCATGGGTTGAAATTTCCCACATCAACTAACATTTTCATGAACTTCTTACGTGAAAAGAATGTTTAATTCCATGAGGTTAACTTAAGATTTTAGAATGTTTTCAAACGAGACTAGGCTGCCTATTAGTTGTTGACACAAGCTACACAACCCTCATAAATATTCATATTTCACTATGGTTGGGCTTCTAAATTTGCTTACTATTTCACACTGTTCAGACACTCTTGTTCATATTATGCAAATCAAGTGCGCTCGTAAACGATGAGAAGATCGTCGATTGGGGGTGCAGCGCCCTTACGAGTGCCTGGCTTAGGATAATATATGATATATGCAGGACTTCTTGAAGTATGATGAATACTTTCATCGGAGAGACTTTGGGTAATAGACCTAGCATCTGACACTTACGACAACAATTTAAGCACTGGATATGGATATTCTGATCATGTTGTTTCGGTCATATATTCTTTCCCGCACTGCATGTGCGCTATTGTCCATTGGTTCGAATGGTAAATATAGGCCTACATTTTAATTCTCTATTTTGCCAAACAGCGTTGCCATCTGGAGATTTTTGAAAAATTTGACATTTTTGAAAATTTGGGAATTTTAAGAAGCTTTTAGGAATGAAATATGTATATATTTGGGGATTAAAATAAAGTTAAGGATTTTGATTTTGAAACTGATACCAGCCTGTTATTGGATCGAGGAATGGCGTACGAACGGGGCAAATGCAGTAGGAACAAGGGAGTTTTCTGGTATCCTTTGTTGTTGAAAAGTGAAGAGATTCAATGATTGTTAATTGCTATTACCCCCATCTTTCATGTTTGTTACAATCAGAAGGGACCAAAATGCGCCTGACCTGCCCTTCATCAGGTGAAGCACATCGAGTCCACCATGTCCAAGTGAGTCCATCCTCAACGATGGGCAAGCTTCTTGATAGATATGACATTCCTATCAATTCAGAAGCAATCGCTTGCACCGACCAAGGTAGATATGGGCCCCGTTGGGTTGATCCAATTCAATTTTTAATTCGATTTTCACATTTGCATAAAAGACAATACATACAATTACAGTGATAAAAGGCATACAATACAAGAGATCAAACAAAATACAGGGCATGTTACAACCGATATTGTCGCACCAACGCAGATGTCGCAGATTGTCAATCAATGTCATAAATATTTTGTTTTTTCTGCAGGAAATTGCGCTATGTCCTTTGATTGACAAAGAGAAGCGTACTGATTATTGTCCAGAAAATGTTTGAAAGTATGAGTATACATCATAAACAGAAACAATTTGAACAAACATTTTTTTTCTTTCGATCTACCATTTGAATAAACATGCATTTTTATATGTTGCCATTGCTGGTTTTCCATAGTTGTGGTTGACTGGATCAATCATAACTCTTGTAAGACGGGGTTCTGTTTTATTACGGTTACAGTTCCTTGTGAAAACGGAGGGAAGCCAAACATTACACAAGGATACGTTGCATCGTGTGATTGTCCTTTCGGATTTAGTACTCGTTACTGTGAATGTAAGTATATTTCAGTGCGCTAAATGTGGAAAAATAATATGCAGATATTGCCTACCTAGAGTTTGAATAACTTCCCCGGCAGAGGAAACTATACTCCTGTGGGAAAATTTAGCTTCGGGCGGGGGGGGGGGGTGAATGCTATTCATCAAAAAGATAGGACAGGCCATACATGTTATGTATTACATAGGTTATGTAGATCGGAATCAGTGTTAGATCAGTACGCCACCACGTGACCAGAGCTGCAGGGATCACATTAATTTTTATTATATTCTAGATTTTGACGTCACTTCAATCTGTAACTGCGTCGTATTGTAAACTGTGTCACTCGCTTTCTACTAGTTGCGTCATCGGGTAGTAATAGGCGTAGATCGCATCGATTGCACTTGTATTTCAAGATACACCTCCCCCCCCCCCTTGGCGAAAGCTGGATCCGTCCCTATGAATAGAAAAAAAAGAAAATTGGCTCGCCGCTTCGCAATCCGCGGTAGATGGTCCTTAATCCTGCTCAACCCCCCCCCCCGCCCCTTGGAAAAAAAGTTAGATCCGCCCCTGAATAGTACTAATAATTTATGTAATCATTGCATTATTCATCATTCTGCACAGATCAATGCAACAAGGTATTTCGAGGTTTTACTAAAACTTTTCCAATTAAGAAGATTGATAGCTCTAGAACTCGAATCGCATTTACACATTTTGGTCAAGCCATCGTCATCATTCTAGCAAATGAACAGATGGAAGTCGCGTCATTCGGTGAGTACGACGTAATGTGCAGCAACACTATGGGTAGCGATTTCTGGGAACAATAGACCATCCCCCCTCCCTTAATTTTCGAAATTTGCACAGAGGCAAAAGGTAGAGGATAATCTCATCTTTCCTCGAGGATCCCAAAATGTTTACCTTGCATGCTTGATATAACCTCTGCAACACATTTGGTTCTTTCATGTTAATTTCGATTAAAAAAATGAAATCCTAAGGCTTCGACATGGTTATGAAAGGCTTGACACTTAATTCGCAATGGCTCGATGACTCGATGTTATCACGCGGCTATAACCTCTGCAACACATTTGGTTCTTTCATGTTAATTTCGATTTAAAAAAATGAAATCCTAAGGCTTCGACATGGTTATGAAATTTGCACAGAGGCAAAAGGTAGAGGATAATCTCATCTTTCCTCGAGGGACCGAAATCCCAAAATGTTTACCTTGCATGCTTGATATAACCTCTGCAACACATTTGGTTCTTTCATGTTAATTTCGATTAAAAAAATGAAATCCTAACTGGGCTTCGACATGGTTATGAAAGGCTTGACACTTAATTCGCAATAGCTCGATGACTCGATTTTATCACGCAGGTAGACTGCATCCAAATACTTTGTTAAGATCGATAACCCTTCATTTCAATAAATGATAACACGACTACCTTCTAATAAACAAAAGTACATAC
This sequence comes from Lytechinus variegatus, assembly GCF_018143015.1. Taxonomy (NCBI): domain Eukaryota; kingdom Metazoa; phylum Echinodermata; class Echinoidea; order Temnopleuroida; family Toxopneustidae; genus Lytechinus; species Lytechinus variegatus. The sequence goes on from NC_054756.1 coordinate 19,693,717, forward strand.
AAATTTACAGTTGTTGTTTGAAGGTTTGCATTGTGGCATGTACAATTGCTGATGTGGTTTACGGTACACCATGTGGAGTGTTATAGAAACAGTGGATAGAAGAAGAGAAGAAGTGGATAGGCGAGAAAGTGGAGATTTGAGAGTAGAGTATTCTTTCTTGAAAATAGTCCTGAAAAGGACTGTAAACCAGAAGGAATGTTGAGTGAGAACAGCTTGAGTAGTAGAGCTGATGAGGAGATGCTGGCTTGAGTCGGCGAGTAGAGATGATGAGTAGTAGAGAGACTCGACGTTTCGGACAGGTTGACTGTCCGTCTTCAGGAAGACCTGAAGACGGACAGTCAACCTGTCCGAAAGTCGAGTCTCTTTTGTTGTATGAAATATTCTAATTTTCTCCTCCTTGTCAAGTGAAACAAAGTTTTCTTTCTCCTTGAACATGTGAAATTACCATTATTTTAAAAGTTTATGCTTTAAGTTAAGTATGTCCTTATTGTCAAATCTGTAAAAATGGAAATATTGCATTATTAAACAAATTAAAAAAAACAGAAGAAATAGGGAGTGATGGACATCATCAACTCTTTCATTTGCATATCGCTGAGTTGTGCATTGAACTGTTTTGTGAAAAATAAGCGAAACTTAAAACTGTCATAACCTTCTTATTTTAAATCCGATTTCGATGAAATTTGCAGCGAAATGTTTGTTTGATTTTTCTCTATCGATTCAACTCAACAATTTTCTGGGGTGGACTTGACATTTAAAAAAAGGCTGGGACGGATCCAGTGTATTTTCATTACGAAATGGAGGCCCTCGCCTATTGGCCTGAATGTTTCTCCGCTTTGTCGTCAATCTTTACACAGTGGTATGCAAAGATTACCGGTACCTGGGCGTTGGGAAGTATACAAAAAATGAAGAACGTTTAGATGTCTTAGTTGAGAATGAAAAGATGAAATGTGATGGCAGCAGAGAAAACCGATATTGGATCGATTTCAAGAACCAGTCTTACAAGATGGGCCACCTCGGCGATTCTCGACCTCTCGTACAGTGGAACGACACCCGTGGTTTAAATCGTAACATCATCTCTATTGGACTCGCGAAACACAATTTTGACCTACCGACATTCCCGGCTTCTACTTCTTTGAACTTCGACATTCCATGTGATAACTAAGATCATGGAGAAAAAATATTTTTTCTTGTTGATACTCTTTTTTTTATTCGTTAAATGTAAATATATTTGAAATTGTAGTATTCATTCATTAATTAATCATTTGTCATATTGAAATTTATTTAATACCCTTTTCCCCAATAGCATACTACTTCTATGAATTTCAACATTCCTTGTGATAACTAAGATCATGGAAAGAAAAATGAATTGTCTTGTTTGTTACTCTTTGTTATTCTTTTATTGTGTAAATGTTTTTATAATTGATGTATTTGTTCACTAATTATTCATTTTTTTATATTGCATTCTAAACTATTCCGTCAATGTCAGTTAATTGAAATCTACTTCTATGAATTTTGACATTCCATATAATAACCATAGGCGGCGGAGCAGAGGATGGGGACGCAACAATAGCCGTCCCCCAAACACAAAAGATAATCCTCTGCTCCGCCGCCAATAATAAGAACTAACCCGGGGGGGGCCACTTACATTGACGAGTGGATACCATGCGCGACCAAAAAACACGTAAAAAGGATGTCTTTTTCACGATAGGGCACGTTACGTACGTAACGTGATAAGGGTGTCAAAAACACAAAAATAATGAAAAAAGGGTATCTATTTTGCTAAGAAAATTACGTGTTTAGGGTCGAATTTGAGGGGATGATAAAACAAAATTAAAATGTTTTATAAAGGATGTCCTTTTTGCCCCAACACTACGTGTTTAGAGTCCGATTTGCGCGAGGTGTAGAAGGTGGGGTCGTACTAAACCAAATAAGGTAAAGCCGACGACCGAAGGACCCGTAACAATAAAACATTCCTGTACTTGTTTAGGGGTTCATTTCAGGGAATATTTGCCAAGAGTATCGTTCTGTTTCCAATACTTGTTAAGGGTAGGGTTTCACACGCCAATACTTGTTAAGGGGTGTATTTTCAGAATATGGAAAATATTGTGTTTAGGGTTCTTTTCGAGACCCCATGGTCGCGCATGGTATCCACTCGTGAATGGAAGTGCCCCCCCCCCCCCGGGTAACTAACATCGTGTTATAGTGTCAATATTTTTGAAATAAATAATTTTGACGTATTTAATTCATTAATCAATCTTCGTATTGGAATCCATATAACTACTACCCCCCCCCAAAAAAAAATTCTTCTTGGAATTTCGACATTCATGTGTCATAACTAAGCTAATGGCGAGAAAATAACTTGTCTTGTTTGTTACTCTTTTTTAATCGTTAAATTATACAAATATATCAGGCTTTGAGAAAGTATAGCGGAAATTAATATCCGAAGTTGGACTGGCAGTCACTGTTTTCCCCAAGGGGCGAAGCCACGATGAAAAATACGGTAGTTATTATTGCCAGTCCCACTATGCTTTCGAAGGAAACGCCTGATATATTTGTTTTATGAAAATAAGGAGACTGATGACGTCATCCGCTCATTATTTCTTTTATATTTCATTATGCGAAATATGAAATATTCTAATTTATCTCTTGATTGTCAAGTGAAACAAAGATGAATTCCTCCCTAAACATGTGGAATTAGCATTTTTTAATGATATGTGGTTCAGTGAAGTTTGCCCTTGTCAATCTGTCAAAAATGAAATATTGTATAATTCAAGCAGTATACAAAAACAAACGAAATCGTAAGTGAAGGACATCATCGACTGTGTCACTGACTTGTGCATAACTGTTTTGTGAAAAAAAATAATGAGCGAAAATTTAAATGTCATATTTTCTTATTTTACATCCGATTTTGATGAAATTTTCAGCATTATGCTAGTTTGATTTGTCAATTTTTTTCTAATCAATATTTCGCTGGGGTGGACTTGCACGGATCTTGACTCACCTTGTTACTTGTTGGGTATAATTTGAATAATCCTGCATGAAAGACCGTCATGGAATTAAATTTTCTGCATGATAATCTAGACCCGAATCTACACTGTTTTTTAATCAGATTGTCGGTAAGAAATTTAAGCGATAGCTTGTATACTTTGTTTTGTTAATTTATTTTTGCGGATCATGTACACGCACGGTTTTCCCAATGATTGTATATCGAAAAATATACGGAGCTAGAAGAAAACTCTACGGAGCTATACGTACCGATTTGCACGCACCGTGTGTGCTTTCCTATTGAAATTATACTTTGTCACATGACCGCGAATTGACCTATCGTTTATCTGGAATACTCATGAATATTCATAAGAGGGATCTATTTAATACCATCCTATGACTTCTATGAATCTCGACATTTGTTGTGATAACTAAAATCACGTAAAGAAAAAAAAAATCTTGTTTGTTACTCTTTTTTATTCATTTATTGTTTAAATATTTTTTTAACTGATGTATTTATTCATTAATTAATCATTTGTCTTTCTTGGAATATATACTTTTCCCCTCAAAGACACATATTTGGAAACTAATTCTATGATATCAGACATTCCATTCAATAACTAAGATCGGGAGAGAAAATTATTTTTCTTGTTTGTTAAATAGGCATACTCGTTTTTAATTCATTAAATAATATCTTGTAAATATTTTCGAAATTGATGTATTTATTGATTAATTAATCAAAAGATATGATACTACTACTTCTATGAATTTCGACATTCCACGTGATCATGGAGAGACAATCAATTTTCTAGTTTGTTATACTTTTTTTAATTCATTAAATAATGTTGTGCAAATATTTTTGTAATTGAAGCATTTATTCATTAATAAATATTTTTTTCATGTTGGAATCTATTAATACTTTTCCCCGAAAAACACATGTTACTACTACTTCTGTAAATTTTAACATTCCATGTAATAACTATATAAGATCGTGGAGAGAAAAATATTTTTTCTGTTTGTTACTCTTTTTTATTCATTATATATATTTTGTAAATATGTTTCTGAATTAATGTATCTATTGATTAATTAATCAATTATCATATTAGAATCTACTTTTCCCCCAATAAAAGATGTTATTATTACTTCTATGAATTTCCACATTCCATGTGATAACTAAGATCGTGGAGAGAAAAATAACTTTTCTAGTTTGTTACTCTTATTTATTCATTAAATGATATTGTGTAAATATTTTTTAAATGGATGTATTAATCATTTGTCATATTGGAATCTATAAATACAATTTTTCTGCCAATGACTAACTTTCAACATTCTATGTGATAACTATATCATCGAGAGAAAATAACTTGTTTTGTTTGTTATCAATAGTGTAAAAATAATTAACATTCATGTGCTTATCAATCAATTAAACATTTAAGCCTACCATGAATAGATGCTATGCTATGTACATCCGCATGTGTTCGTATCGTACCAGGGGGATGTTTCACAAAGATTTAAGTATGACTTAGAGTCGCACTTAAGTGCCTAGTTGCGCGAGGTATATTATAGGCTTGACCGCATTGGTCAGATCATGAAAATAGGACGCGCAATACGTATTTAACTCTATGGTATTGATCAATGAGATTACGCGTTGCATTTCAGATACGCGTCGGCATTTAAGTGCGACCTAAGTCATACTTAAATCTTTGTGAAACACCCCCCAGGTAATTTAATATTTTAATGCATTCGATGCATTCCTGAAGGCACGTCGCGATGTGGTCTAGTGGTTCTGACGGTCGCCTTTCAAACAAAGATCATGGGTTCGTATCTAGCCATGAGAGGGTTTTCTTTCAGCAAGAAAAAACATCACACTGCTGCACTCAACCCATCAGGATTAATTCCTTGAATGCTCTGTTTGAGCGACTGTGATGGTAGCTCGAGCTAAAGCCGGGGTAATAATGAAAAAGGGCGTTGTATCCTCAGGCCAAAACACGCTACACTGTATTTATCCAGCTATTATTATTATTCAAATATTCAAATTCGGTATGAGGAAATTGGCCTCGTGACCTCAGCATCGTGGACACCATCATTCATCTGATACTTTTATTTCATTAGGCGTGTACGAGAGGTGAAACAATATTTGCTCCGGCGACAATTGCTCCGGGATTTACTTCGTCTAAGATATAAGGTTAGGGTTGCAATATAAAGGGTTTTATGCTAGGTTTAGGGTCAAGATTAAGATATTGTAAAGTGTTAAAGAGTTGAAGTGAGTATTCCATTTGAATATGGAGTAAATAGAGGAGAAATTTTTGCCGGAGGAAATGTCGGGGTACCTGTTGGAGATGCATTATTCCGCTGATTATGACTTTACAATGCATGCGGTTGTGCTCAAACATAGGTGAACCCTATCACAAAATGCACTCCTTCCTATTGAGTGTAGAAAACAGGCACTACAATATTCTGCCAGCCCAGAAAAATAAACTTTATTGAATTTAATATTTTATCACCTGGCCATGCTGACAGCAAAGTTAAATATCTAAAACAAGACAGAACTGGTAGAGTTCACTAATATTTGAGCACCACTGTTGCTGGAAACTTACGACTTAAAAATATATTTAAAAAAACAAGATCTAGAAAATTGCAGTTCAAACTATCTTTCTCTTTCTTCGCAATCACCACGTTTTTTTAATTTCTTAAACAGTAATTGGTGTACCATTCTACTGAAAAACATTGAACTCAAATTTTACTTTGATCAGCATTGTTTGTAAACATAGTATCCTCGGTGAGAATATGACTGTCCTCAATTCAATAGGAATGATTCACTAGTGATTATTCAATATGAATTATTATTCAATAATTTTTTTTCAATAGTGATTCAAGTAAAAGTTCATATTTGGTCGAATTTCATACGTCAAGTAAAAAGCAAACTTCTCACCTACTGATACTGTAGATAAGCCTATCATGTTCTGTGATCTCAAAATAATAAAAAAATATATATATAAATAAATAAAGCATACTATCCTCGTTCAATTCATGATATCAACATTTCATTGACAGCCTTTCCGTTCTTCACATAATCTCCCTCTTTAACATGTTTAAGGCATGGTCACACCGCCCGAGCGTTGTTAGAGTGGTCATGGAGCGGAGAGAAAAAAATCATCACCACTCGCTACCGGTCACCATTTTCGATTGTTTTTGGGTTTTTTTTTTCGATTTATGTTTTCGTTTTTTTCCCCAATTTTGTGAGCCAAATTCGGCCCTCTTTCCCTACCGCTCCACGACCGCTCCAACAACGCTCGGGCAGTGTGACCATGCCTTTAGGAGTGTGTCCTGCATTTCTTTCTTTCTTATTGCACCATATTGCAGTATGCATTGTTGGTCATTCAAGTATTGCACACAGATAAGTCCTTTTAACTAATATTTATTTGATGATCCTTTTCCCAGCTTCCCTCTTTACATCCCACCTGACAGGAAACACTTTTATGTGCTTGGATTAACATGGCAGGCCATGAATGAAACTGACCTGGAATGGAATAAAATTGAATGATCAATTATTCACAGCATTGTTAGGGATGATGCCATCTAGTTTTAATGATACTTCGGTGTGGTCGTGGCCTTATACCATAAGCAATCTCAGGTTGGTATCTATCAATATTGTAATGTATCACTTCTTTTTTTTTCCCTTCCTTTTAATTACCCATCCCCCTCTCTCTCTCCCCCTTTCTCTCTCTCAAAGTAAACAGAGCATACAAAACTATTTTTTTGTTGAAAACAGTAAATATATTATCAACTGCCTTGCAGCAATCATAGGCATTATTGCCATTACTCATCAATTTCACATTGTTATAGTTAATTACAGATTAGCACATTATCATACTTTGTAAATTTGTTCAATCAATCTACATAGGCCTACAATTTACAAAAAGATTGGTGTAATCAAAATAAATTATGTTTGTCTATGTACAGAATCACCTTTATAAATACCAATTAAGAACTATAATAATGACTACATCATTGACATAAAGTATAAAATAAACTTGAATAAAATTATGAGAAACAGAACAATACGATGGATTCATAATGATCATGCATATTTGATTATGTGAATACAATCTGGGTATAATGTCCCTGAGAATAATAAAATGAGAACCTATCAAACTGTATTGTTTGTGAGTAAAGAGGGCGCTGTCTCACACTTAACAGTTTCTCTCTTGATTCGTACCTATATAGGCCTATATAAACCAATTTTGCTTGGGACCAATTTATTGTGGTAATTTCAAACTGGGTGCTTCAAGCAAGAAATTATACCCCCTCCCACTTACTCAAAGGTTGTTTATGGCATACACTATCCTGTGACCAACTGTGAAAACTTTATTTGATTGTCTCTGGTAGTTTTATTTCATCAGCTATTTGTTAGTGTCATGTCTGGGGAGGGGGGGGGGTTGAAATGAGCCCATGCCTATAAAGAGAAATTGAGGCATTAACATAGCCAAATACCTAACTGGGTACATAACCAATGTTTTTCTTAATTTTCTATATTATATAAAGGAAGGTACGAACTCATGTTGACTTTATTTTGTAATAAAAGGATCAACTGAAGGTAATAAATACAAAGCCCTCTATAGTTGAATCTAAACCTTTCCACATGGAGTCTCATTATAACCAATGCCACAATGTTTTCTGATTCAATAATCACATAAAAAAAACATTTAGTAGCACAACCACTCTCCAGAAGAAGACAAGAACCCACATACTTGTCGAAACGCCGAGTTTGGGTGGTTGTTTTCAGGACCAATAGTTACCCCCGAAAGATATATAGTGAAGCGTGAAACCACTACACTCCAGCACAACCATAAACACCATTGGGAATGTTGTTTATCGATCAGTTCTCATCTTCCAACTATCATTTTGTTTGTTAGAATCTTTTCTAACAAAATATCTCCTTGCTCCACAGAAAGAGAACAATGTTCGTTGTATCTACAATGCAGGGTGTTATTCCTATAAAAATGGATTCATTCATCCACTTCAATCCAGTCTATTGAAACAGATTTGCTCACATTCGTTCCATGTCAGTATAGTATCTGACTGCTGGCGAGCAGGTTTCCACGTATTGGAGTCCTAAATGGACTACGATACATGTACTAGAAAAGGTGAAGGTAGTTTTGCAAAGTCTACAATCACTAATGTGGCCTGCAAGGATAAACATTCCAATGAAAGTAATTCCTACCCCAAAACACTAAAGAATTCATAAATACTAACCATAGACTAAAAACATTTCAGTCAGTGCTAATTACATGTATGACTTGACAAGAGAATACTATGAGCATTAAATACTTCAATAAATTAAATAACTACATGTATATACATCATGATCTATGGAGACACAATTATCAAATCAAGAAAGAAAATAATTTCAGTATAACCATTATTTCATTTTTAACCATTATTAAAACAAATCATTTCATCAATCCAACAAATCATCAGAAAATCTTTACATAAGTATTTCTACTTTTTTTACAGAAACTTTTAATTGTACATTCAACATATAACCACAAAATTGGCATTTCTCACATTTTATTTACAAAAAATCTTGCACAGGCTTTGTGAAACTAACATGCATCACAAAGCTGTTTGCCTAAGAATTAATGAATTAAAACACAATTTTCAACTTTTGTAGACTTCAGTTAGTTAATCTTTGCCCTTGCTAAACATATTTAAATTTCATTACTTCATGATTCTTGGTTTCAATTTTCACAACAAACGACCATTCACTTTGCATGAAAACATTTCTCATCTCCATTCAAAAGTAATGGAAGAATCATATTAATCATAAGCTGATAAGCTTTGTGAAAAGTGGGTATTTCATCTTTGGGGGTGTGTCAAGAATCATCTTGGCAGTGTTTTTCACTGACAAAATTGCTCTGAACCAATCAGATGCAAAGATTTCAGCAGCTTATAACAAATAGTCAGTAAAAATCATGGTGTGTTTGTTTAATGAAATGCTCCTCAGAACACTCATCACAGATTGTGTTACTTATTTACCCACCAACGAGTGGTGCTCAAAAGAATCCCCATCAGAAAATGGACATAATCCAAGTGTTCAACTTCTGCCCTTTTTTCAGATATTTACATTGTAAAGTCAGGTGATAAAATATTGCATTCAATACAGTTTGTTCCTCTGGGCTTGCTGCACACTGTAGTGTTGTTGTCTCAACACTCAGCATGACAGAGTGCATTTAGTGATGGAGTTCACTAACTTTTGAGCACAACTGCATTTCCAAGTCAACTTCAAATTAATTTAATAAATAGGATTAAACAAATGATTATAATAAATACACATATACATGTAATCATGAACAACTATTTTTTTTCTGGAGTTAACATTAAGATTGTCTAATTATCAATGACAATTCAATCTATTTCCGGATGAAACAATGAAATTGCTCATGTCTTGAATGCAAGTAGATATTAGCACCCTTCTTCATCTAAACCAACATAACTTTGGGCTGTGTTGAAAGCACCTCATGAAAAATAAGAAAATGGAGACAAATACTGATTTTCAACCTCATGAAATATACATAGATGCTGACAGAATGAAGTATGTAATACTGGATTGTCTTGTTTTGCTTTATAAATGCAAACGCTTTCAAAGAATTTCAGCACCTGTTGGGCATTGTAATGCAGATACATGTGTTTCATACATAAGCCTTAACAAAAAAAGGAAGCCAGATACATTTTTCATATAGGCAGTTGGACTACTTCCCACATAGATTTATACCACATGTCTGAGCCTGTTCGGCCCACTTCAAGATTCAAGATTCAAGATTCAAGATTTTATTAGAACAAATGATCGCAGCTTCTTACAGCTGAATTGGCATATGTTTTACAAAAGAACATGAAAATACACATAAAATCAACAAAAAGCGATGTTACAAAAGAATCAAGAAATTACAAAAATAGTTACGGTAAAATCACGATAATAATGAAGAAGTGATCTTAGCTTTTTCATTAATTTAGCATAATTGGTAATTGTTCTTGATTTCTTCCGTTTTATTTCCCTTACTTTCTTTAAGTTACTCTCATATTAGACACTCATTTTTGCTGCTCTTTTCTCATTTTCAATTATCAATACTGAATCTACTGAAAGCCGTTACAACAAATTTCCTTCTAATTCTTCTTTAAACCCATATTACATCACAATAATTTTATTTTAGGAGTATAAATCATTTTTCCAACAAATGTACTTTTTCACTTCCGATTCAGTCTGATTGCATTTTGCTCTACACTACAATTAGTCTAACACCAGTCCAATTCTCATTTGGTGTAGTGCTCAGATGGTCAAATTTCCACTTTACCTTCATTCAGAGGTGTTTATTCAACAAAACGAGCAAAGCCCGAATGGGAATTAGAGAAAACAGACAAAAATAGTACATTCAACCAAATGGTGAGTAGCTAGACCAGGTCGCAATTATTAATATACCCAAAGAACTTACAATCATTTCGATGGTAGATGCACAGTAGCCTCATGACACACAATTATAAATTCCCATAGTCTCTGTAAAGGGACTGCATGATTATAACAAAAACATGAACTTCATGTACAAGTATCAATATGACATTCATATATCATTTGAAAGTAAATGCTAAAAAGAATTGAAGAATGATTATATTTACACAATATATTGAAAAATCAGAAAGCACACCATATTCAGCATTTTTAGCAAAAGATAAATGATAAACGCTGTCACAATCTTATAAAAATGAAGTAAATAATTACCTGTACTGAAACTGATATACACTACCGATAAAAACACAGTATAACACCTTGGTAAAACTTGGCAGTGTTATGAACTTAAAGGGAAAGGCTTTTTTTTCAAGAAAACAAAGAAAATTAATCCTAGCTAGTATATTTACACGCTTAAAAAACTTACTAAAAAAATACACACATATTCATATTGAGCATGCATGTATCTGCCTCAAAAGATCAGAGAAAAAATAACACATTCAAATATGCATAAAAATATTAGAGAAGTGCATTTTGAAAAACACAAAACATGAACATTACATGTTACGTCAGCCCCTTTGCGATAATACATTTATCCTTACAGCAACTGAGACAAAAAAGAGGAACAAATTGCACTACACTGAAAAGTACACATTAACACTCATAAAATGGCTGTATAACAGCTATTAATATTTAGATTATGTTCCGATGACCATCCAAAGGAAATTCAATTAAAGGTGGAAACCATTTAAGTAAATTCAAACATTCAACTCGATGAATTACTTAGCTATAATTATATCCATGACATCATCTGTGTAGAACCCATGTTGCTATGGGTTGCTATATGAGGCAAGTGGTCAATAGATGCATCACCATGACTTCATTTAGAAAGAAGTAATATGTGCCCTGTTACCAATTGAATATATTCAATACTAATATTTTGTGAGAAATAAATCATAAAGTAACATTAAAACATAGAATTAGACATAATCATGATGCCTAATTACCGTAGATACATGTAAACACCATAATGAAATCAATACTTCTGTAAAATGTAAGTACAAAAGCACATTTAATCTCTCATGCAATGATATCCAATCATGCATTGGATAATGATTATGTTTTCTTAGGCTAAAATGAGAAAAAGAATTTACAGCGGCCATCGACTTCCAAAATACATGAAAACCCAATAGTACATTGATTTAAAAAAAAAAATTCAAAGAAATGTAACTTAAGGTAAATATCTCGTTCAGAATGGGGTAAAACAAATCATGAACAAATGCTTAACAACTAAATTCCTGAGTTAAGAGCAGACTATTTAGAATTGACTCTTCTAATCTGCCTGATTGTCATATTTTCCGTGCTAAAACCAAAGACATTGAAGTCTCTTTGCATAGATGAAATTGTAATAGGTATTCATAACAACCTGATTGACCCAATATTCTAATATCAAAATAATAATAATAGTAATAGGCATTTATATAGCGCCATCTATCTAGAATAATTCTATTCCGAGGCGCGTTGTTATCATCATTACCCGGCTTTACTCGAGCTGCCTTTCAGCGCTCATGCATTCAAGGATTTAATCCTGCCAGGTACCCATTCACCTCACCTGGGTTGAGTACAGCACAATGTGGATAAATTTCTTGCTGAAGAAAATTACGCCATGGCTGGGATTCGAACCCACACTCTCTGTTTCAGTCAGAAAAAACAGACTAATCCACTGGGCCACAACGCTCCCCACGCTCCATGATGATGATTATCAACATCATCACGAATGTTCCACTTATCTGTTGACTGGGAGCATGCTAACACACTCTGCATTAGAATTGTGTCATGTGACCCTTTCTAACGACTGTATCAGTATCGGAGCAAACTCTTCCATTTTCCACTGAACAGTTTTAACAATATTTTTTTGTCATAATACTAATGATATGCATCACTTATATAGCGCTTAATACAATATTTTGAAGCGCTGCATACCATTAACCTGGCTTTAGCATGACTACCCTGATCAGGCGCTCAAGCATCAAAGGAATTCCTTCCTACCGGGTTTCCATTTACCACACATGGGTGGAGAGTGGCAATCACCACAAGCCTCATCTAAGAAAATATACTGATTCATGCGAGAGTTTAAAAACACAGGTGGAAGACCACTCCCCTCTCTCTCGGTGGTCCAGATTTTTTTTTTTGGAATGCAGCTGTCGAATTGTTACATACAAAGATTTTGCACAAAGCCCCTGCATAATGAAATACATGTTGAGAATAAAGCAGCACATGAGCAAAGCATCAATGTCGTCATACGATGGGACATTCTAGAGGAACCACACCCACGATCTCAACTGATGATTCGACGGGGACGACCCCTCCGTTGACCTCCAGACGTCGTATACAGCCCTTGAACTTGACGGCATCTGGGTTTGATACTGTCAAAGGAAAAGTGGGAGAGCAGTGTATTAGAATGCCTGATTTCTTTAAAGCCATTATGTAATCAATCGTAATATACCAGTATTGTAAAAAATCAATGATTGTTTCCATAACTATTTGCTGTTTTATGAAGGCAGGATTATTTTGTGAAATGGCTGTGTGTACATTAAAATAAATATGCTACGAGAAGGCTGACATCTCCCCCTTTTCCATTATCAGAAATGTATGTGAATAATAATGTTACAGCAATGATGATCTTAGACATTCACTACCCATTCAATGCAATTTTCACCTTATTGAAAAATGAAACAATTGTACGGGGAATGTTAAAGGTTTGCTGTAGAACTTTCATTACATTGAAAATACAACTTATGGGCTTCGATCACCTCTAATCTTTAATCTGACTGCATTCGAAGGCCACCATGGACACCGAGGTATTTGCTCCTATGTATTTCAGCGTGACTGTGGCATGGACCAGTGACGGCCTGGTGGAAGATTTGCTGACAGACAATCAATTCGTGAGAGGCTCAAATCTCGCTGGTTCCAAGATTTTTTTTTCTGACTTATCAGATCGATCAATGCGTTCTTATTTACTGGGTGAAAGCTATGAATTGCATTTTCAATATAATGGATAATTGCACTTTCATATGTGCTAATTCAGCACAAAAGGAGATCATAAAGTAAACTAATTTTCCAGAATTCACAAAGGTGGTTTTAAAAAGCATTGGGTGAACCCATGGTTTATGTAGATTTGTGTAAATTACCCTTATTTACCATGTATATTAAAAAATGTCCAATGCTGATGCGCCTTTTTGTCACAGTGCACCAAATTGACACCTGTTACCATGGTTATCCATGAGTCCACTGTTTTGAATGAATGAGTCCATTCTTCAAACGGTGGGCTCATGAATAAAATAGCATATTTAGCATAGTAACAGGCGTTAATTTGGCACACTGTGACACCACCACCACCATATAACAGGTGGCCCTCATCACTTCTTACTGGGGCCAGCAGATATTTATGAATGACGGCCTTTCCCCAGGAACAGATTTTATTTAGCAACCTATCAGTGGGACACCAAATTTCTAATTGGCTATTTATATGCAAAGAACCTTCCCTGGCAACTTACTGTTGGGTTTGTAGTGGCTGGTCACATTTAACAGCCTATCAGAGGGAAATGATTGTAATACTTACATGGGTTACCACCCGCATAGAACTGGTAACGCTCATCTCCTGGAAGTCGAACAGTACCCCTAAGATTGTTGGCCATGTTACCATCAACAGACAATTGCCAAAGACCATCTATCTCTGTCACTTGAACCACATGCCACTGGTAGTCACAGACCGTGAAGTTGTTGTGTGCTTGGAACGGGATCATGGCCATTCTCCGACCAGTGTACAACTTTAGGAGAATCTATAGGATTAAGCGTAAGGACAGATTATTATTTTATTTTTGATTTGTGAGTTTTATCATCTTTGTTCCAAGTGACAAAAAGGTAATTGAGCAGGCTATTGTTTTTTTCAACTGAATGTCTTTCAATATATTTTTTTTTCCAATTAAATCCACATCTCTTAAAAATCACATACAGCTATTGAAATATGAATTACATACAAAACTAATATGATCAATGATATCCCATTACCCTTGTGTCCAGGTTTCATGAACAACATGTAGGCCCATATACTTTATATATACTATATATATATACTTACATTATATTTAAGAAAAAAAATTAACCTTGGTTAATATTTCAGTGTTGACGACGCCCCCGTCAGAAAAGCAGCGCATATAGTCTCGTTCTGCTTTGCAGGCAAGAAAAATAAACTTGCATTTTCTGTAGAGCCCCCACCCCTCCCCACCTCACCCTAAAGTTGTAGATTATGGAGAGAAAAATGTTTTGTAATTTCTGCTATTTGTTTCTTCTACTGTTTAAACAAACATGTGGTGACGAAGTTAAAAAAAATTTAGGGCTTCCATATACTACTTTTCTATATAGACGTCATATAACTTGTTTTTCAAAGAGTAAGACTCGTTGTTTTTGCAAAATTGAAGCCATTAATTTAAACTTTATATTCATAAAGTTTACACTGGGTTCTAGGGGATAACATCTGTGTTCGAATAAAGCCAAGAAAAATAATTTAGAGAAAAAAAACATGATATCCCTATATGCAAATAAACATGAAAGGAACATTTGCATGTTAATATATGCAAACTGGTTGAAGGAATTGTATTCATGAAATCTGCATGTCAAATGTACTTACATCATGATCAGAAATTACGACTGTAACTCCTACACCGTCAAGATCTGTTGCCGCAAAGAGAAGACCATCTTTTTGCGCTGTTCTAAACTCAATTAGGAGTTGAAAATCAGATCCGATTTGCTGTTGGTTTGCTGTAGGAAGAGATGACATATATTTTTTCAATACAACACATTACTGAGAATATTGCTGCATGATAACTGAAAAATGTTTTTCAATGTGTACTGTCTTTGGTAAAAGTGTTTTGTACTGTGTACTATCTTTTGTAAAAGTGTGTTGCACTGTGTACTATCTGTCATAAAAGTGTGTTGCACTGTGTACTATCTTTGGTAAAAGTGTGTTGAACTGTGTACTATCTTTGGTAAAGTGTTTTGTACAGTGTACTATCTTTGGCAAAAGTGTGTACATGTAGCAATGTGTACTGTATTTGGTAAAAGTGTGTTGCACTGTGAACTATCTGTCATAAAAGTGTGTTGCACTGTGCACTATCTTTGGTAAAAAGTGTGTTGAACTGTGTACTATCTTTGGTAAAGTGTTTTGTACTATGTACTATCTTTGGCAAAAGTGTGTACATCTCAGATCAAAGATTGTTGCACTGTGTACTAACTTTGGTAAAGTGTTTTGCAACGTGTACTGTCTTTGGTAAAAGTGTTTTGTACTGTGTACTATCTTTTGTAAAAGTGTGTTGCACTGTGTACTATCTGTCATAAAAGTGTGTTGCACTGTGTACTATCTTTGGTAAAAAGTGTGTTGAACTGTGAACTATCTTTGGTAAAGTGTTTTGTACTGTGCACTATCTTTGGCAAAAGTGTGTACATGTAGCAATGTGTACTGTATTTGGTAAAAGTGTGTTGCACTGTGAACTATCTGTCATAAAAGTGTGTTGCACTGTGTACTATCTTTGGTAATAGTGTGTTGCACTGTGTACTGTCTTTGGTAAAAGTGTGTTGCACTGTGAACTATCTGTCATAAAAGTGTGGTGCACTGTGTACTGTATTTGCTAAAAGAGTGTTGCACTGTGTACTATCTTGGGTAAAAGTGTTTTGTACTGCGTACTATCTTTATCTGTAAAATGATATATAAGTTAACGTGAAAAAGGTTGTAAACCTGTATTTCCTTCCCTTCTTCATATTACACATGGTGAACCGTAGACCTTATCCCCTTTATAAACTCCACTATGCAATCCTACAAAGATCATCGGATATATAATTGTTATAACTGATTAATGATAACCCACACAAGTTCTAGATTGAATGTAGAACTGTTTAAAAGAGCTTCAAAGAATAATAAGGAGAAAACAATGTTTGAAATTTGGGAATCATCCAAGTATAGTATGTGCAATATGGTGGAAAATGAAATGTCAAATCTGAAAACACTTCTGGATATTGTATTAATTGAACTTTACAAGCATAAAATTTTGTCATTTCTAAAAAAAACTCAGATAAAATAATTTTCTAAATCTTGACTTTTGATGACCAAAATAGTATTTTGGCTTATTAAGGAGAACATGGCATCACGGTTTATTTGGGGTTTTGAGATGGATGGTCGATAACCATTTTGTGACAAAAATTTGCTTCTTTCTTGGATTCTTCCCTGTATGAATGGGAGAAAGCTCACCTAGAAGAGCATGGCCAATGCCCTGGAAATAATGTCCTGGTTCGGTATTGGTGTAGCAGGTTACAACTCCATAAGAATTGTTGGCCGTTCCTCTCAGGTCGATGTCAATGCCATTCAAACGGAACTTTCGTATACAGCCATCGAAACCATCCTACAAAGGCAAAAGTGATGTTAAAGATATTTTCAGACATTTGAAAAAATAATAATGATGATTACAATATATAGAAGTATAAGCGGTAGTACTACTAGTACTAGTTGAAGAAGAAGAAGTAGTAGTAGTAGAAGTAGTAGTAGTAGAAGTAGTAGTAGTAGTGGTGGTGGTGGTGGTGGTAGTAGTAGTAGTAGTTGCAGTAGTAGTAGTAGTAGTAGTAGTAGTAGAAGTAGTAGTAGTTGTAGTAGTAGTAGTAGTAGTAGTAGAAGTAGTAGTAGTAGTAGTAGTAGTAGTAGTAGTAGTAGTAGTAGTAGTAGTAGTAGGAGGGGTAGTAGTAGAAGTAGTAGTAGTAGTAGGAGTAGTAGTAGTAGTTGTAGTCGTTGTTGTAGAAGTTGTTGTAGTAGTAGTTGTTGTTGTAGAAGTAGTTGTAGTAGAAGTAGTAGTAACAATAACAATACTACAAAAATAATCATTATCATAACAAGTGGAATGCCTCTGGCCGTCTCACCTGCATCACGCGGTTCAATATAGCAGCAGTGCTGACTTTGCATACTACTCTAACTCGCACAAGATGTTCAGTGATACATGGTTACTCTTATGTCCTCTTTTTATGAACTAGACCAATAAACTTACAGACATATGATGGTTATTCAACAAAAAACCCCAACATGGCCAAAGTTCATTGACCTTACATGACCTTTGACCTTGATCATGTGACCTGAAACTGGAACAGGATGTTCAGTGATACTTGATTACTCTTATGTACAAGTTTCATGAATCAGATCCATAAACTTTCAAAGTTATGATGGTAATTCAACAGATACACCCAATTCGGCTAAAGTTCATTGACCTTTGACCTTGGACATGTGACCTGAAACATGCACAGGATGTTCAGTGATACTTGATTACTCTAATGTCCAAGTTTAACGAACTAGACCAATAAACTTTCAAAGTTATGATGGTAATTCAACAGATACCCCCGATTCGGCCAAAGTTCATTGACCCTAAATGACCTTTGACCTTAATCATGAGACCTGAAACTTGCACAAAATGTTCAGTGATGCTTAATTACTATTATGTCCAAGTTTCATGAATCAGATCCATAAACTTTCAAAGTTATGATGGGAATTCAACAGATATCCCCAAATCGGCCAAAGTTCATTGACCCTAAATGACCTTTGACCTTGATCATGTGACCTGAAACTTGCACAAAATGTTCAGTGATGCTTGATTACTATTATGTCCAAGTTTCATGAATCAGATCCATAAACTTTCAAAGTTATGATGGGAATTCAACAGATATCCCCAATTTGTCCAAAGTTCATTGACCCTAAATGACCTTTGACCTTGGTCATGTGACGTGAAACTCATGCAGGATGTTCATTGATACTTGATTAACCTTATGTCCAAGTTTCATGAACTAGGTCCATATATTTTCTAAGTTATGATGACATTTCAAAAACTTAACCTCAGGTTAAGATTTCGATGTTGATTCCTCCAACATGGTCTAAGTTCATTGACCCTAAATGACCTTTGACCTTGGTCATGTGACATGAAACTCTAATAGGATGTTCAGTAATACTTGATTAACCTTATGGCCAAGTTTTATTAACTAGGTCCATATACTTTCTAAGTTATGATGTCATTTCAAAAACTTAACCTCAGGTTAAGATTTGATGTTGACGCCGCCGCCGCCGCCGTCGCCGTCGCCGTCGGAAAAGCGGCGCCTATAGTCTCACTTTGCTTCGCAGGTGAGACAAAAATGAAAACTATAATTATTATATTATTGATATTACTATTATCATCATCATGTATCAATATATTTACTTTTTTTATTATTATCACCATGATTATTATTTTTTTCATTATCATTATCATGTCAATAAATAATAATATTTAGAAAAATTCACTACTACTGCCGCTTTCTTCCTTTTTTTTATTTTGCCAATGTCCCTTAGTGATGTATTAATCTATCTTTGCCACATTCTAACAAGAAATAGGTCTATAAGCCTACCCCAAAATGAACACAGTTTGCTTGAATACAGAGACTTGCTTGAAATCTTCCCCAGGGAGTTGGGATAACAGTTAAAAAGAATCACTCACTGACAGAAACACTAATAAACCATTTGACTAAAAGTAGATAAAAGAGTGAATACTTCCAGGACACATTTCCCCCTCCAAATACAGAATTAAGAACAAGGAGGACTTAACACACAGGTCTTGCACACAATTCTACAAAATATGGGAAGAGGATATTGCATTTAGAGTAAAAATACATGTGATTATGAAAAAGTTAACAATAGGAAAATTATGATAATCCTCAAATCAAGGATTTTTCTTTTTCAATTTAAGTAGAAAATAT
Organism: Lytechinus variegatus; assembly: GCF_018143015.1. Lineage (NCBI taxonomy): Eukaryota > Metazoa > Echinodermata > Echinoidea > Temnopleuroida > Toxopneustidae > Lytechinus > Lytechinus variegatus. Next base: position 19,713,020 of record NC_054756.1, read on the forward strand.
ATCAATTGTGTTCACTATGATTAAAATCAAGCCGGTTAAATGTTCAAAAGGTCTTACAATATCCTCCTCTAAAATATTCTAGACCAAAAGTTGAAGAGGAAATAAATACTCAATAAGGTGGGAGGGTATCAAAACACATATGTATTGATTTGAGGTTGTAATAAAAAAAATATATTAATTTTCACTTGCTCTTCTCATGGTCTTCTACAGCTGTTATGCAAGCTAGGGGGTTTTCAATTAATCTGTTGTTGGAGCAAGATACTCCTTTATTAAAAGCGGCTAACTTTGTTTTGTGTTCAGGTCAAGGATAGTCTCTAGGGGTTGGGACAAATTTCTTCCTCATGAATTGATAATGTATTTGTATAGGTCTAGTTTCTTTAAATACTAATGCTGGATGTAGGATACATGTTACAATATCAAGGCTTCCGCGATTAAAGATTTGACTTAATCTAGAATCCATTTCCAAGTCAAATTGATTGCTTACATTGCCTAATAAAATAACAACTATGCCATATCCTCTTTTCTTTGTTATATATGTAAAATGCTACCGTCAAAATGGTATAATCATTACGTTATCACCTATAATGATAAGCATCATCATATTTGTCAGCATCTTCATCACTTTAATCATCCATCACCATTAATCACCATCAACATCACCGCCACCATCATCATCACATCTACATACAGCTTCAATCTGTGACTGTACATGGTGAAGGGCTGCATTATACATAGAAATGAAATTAATTCAAAGACACAAACAGAGCAGAGCTTACCCCATAGATGTTCGGTGACTGTCGGTTTAAAGGAAGACCACCTATATAGATCGGTGACTGGATGTTGAGATTCTTCCTACCATTATTTGACTTTGCCCTCTTTCGTTTGGTACCATCAACTTGAAGAGACCCTGTCTTTCTGTTCCGAGAGATCTCAATCTGTGGATAAAATGATCAAGACTCTCTTGTTTAATTATTATTATTTGTTTGTCGTCACCTGTGCCTGGGAGGCAAAAGGCGAACTGGATCACTGTGACTCGCAGGTCTCTCCTCCCCATATAACTGACTGGAGGGAGTACAGGTGGACCACTTCTCCTACTCTTATAAGAATAGTGCAATGGGTTCTTAACGTGCAAAGGTGGTTACTCTCCTCTACACCATTTAACGTCCTATCCGAGGGACAGAATGTTTTCCACTGTAACATAGCCTGCATCTATGAAACATGGGATAGACGTTTACAAACAACGCACTGGTTTCAGTCATCCGCCAGGGGTGGACTGGAACCCACGATCTTTGGTTCGATGGGCAGACATGTTACCGACTGACTGACCGACTAATTGGTGATTTGATACTGTTAGCAACCAGCCATCCCCAAACCAACAATTAGTCTCCCATAATGAAGTTTGGGATTTTTATTGAGTTTGAAAAGTGAATCCTAAGCTTTAAAACGATACATAACTTGTCAAAATTGATGAACCTAAATAAGTACTTGATTGAATGCAAGCATTTAAAATAATAAGAAGAAAACAAAGTTTGAAGTTGGAGGTGTACTCAAGCATGAGAAGTACACATTATATATTCTCAGTTAAACTTTTAAAAAGTGGTGTCAAAGAAAAATTTGAATCTTGAGTTAAATTCAACGTTACAACTTGACAGAATAAAGAACAGGAGTTATTTTTTCAGAGAGGCTTTGTTGTTGTTTTTTTTTTTGGGGGGGGGGTTGTTTGAAGACCAAATTATAATGCTATTTTGGCTATTAACAAAGAACTTCCCATGGCGATTTATTCTTGGATTTGGGGTGGCTGGTCACATCAGAAGTTAACAAAATATAAGAAGTCATCAATAGCATCATGAAAGCCACCGCTATAGGTAAATGATAACAGGAAATGATCTCTTACCGTATGCCAGTAACCATCATCGATCACAAAGTCCGAGTCCATGAACACCGGCGAGCTACCAATTTTGAAGTTAAAAAACACGAAACCTTCCATCAGCTGTAACGCAGCATAGTAATTCTCAGTAGGATCCGACATGTAAAAGATCAGGCTATCCTTCTTGGTTGTTTTTAATTCTATTGTGATCTCAAATCTATAACAGAAATTTTTTAAAAAGAAGAAAAAAGGATGAAGTCAACTATACAGAGACCTCAAATCTATAAGAATGGAAAGTGCAAAAGAAATCGGGATAGTTACAGATTTTTATTTAGGCCCTATAGGTTGAAATTGTCATATTCTATCTTCTCTAAATGAAAAATCATATAATCACAACTCTGTTGACACATGGCAATGCAAATAGAATTCTGGATGATGAAAAGCACAATAAAGCTCTTACCCTATGGTAACCTCAAATCTACGTGTATGAAAGAAAATAGCAAAAAATAGGATCATCGCATTATGCACATTTAGGCTAAAAATATAATTGATCTTCTGTACAAATAAATATAAAAGTGTTTATATACAACAATGATATATATTTCAAGCTGGGGAGATTTTCAATATAGGCAATGATGCTCACAAATTGAGTGTTTTTATTAAAAAAAATTGCAGTGGGATTAGATTAAAATTCATGATCACATTATTGTTGTACCATATTCCTGCTTAGCTTTCGAATAGTGTATAGTACTTTTGGTTTCCAATACACTTGTTTAACTCCATTCAAGATGAAAAAAAAATGTTTTTTTCTCTTGCATATTATGCTGCAATCATTATTGAAAATATTTATTTCATACAGGAATAATGGAAGATTCTTAAGCTTATCTGTCAATTAATTGCTGCAATAATGATGACTTCAGGCATCATCTATAGGTATATATATGAAAATAAGACGTTAAAACTGGACGCCCCGTGTATAGCCTCATTTGTATGGTATATTTTATTTGTTACAAAGCACACGAGTCAGATATGAAAATTCATACAAATCAAACTTACAGTATATCCCTTTTTGCATGTTTTTCAATTAGTGTTCAAAAGAGGTTTATCAATTTTGGAGGCCATATAACTCAAAGTATGACGCATTCAGATTGTTTATTCAAGTGTACATGTAATCGAACCCTAAAGAAACTCATGCAGGATATTCAGTGATACTTGATTAACCTTATGTCCAAGTTTCATGAACTAGGTCCATATATTTTCTAAGTTATGATGACATTTCAAAAACTTAACCTTAGGTTAAGATTTTTATGTTGATTCCCTCAACATGGTCTAAGTTCATTGACCCTAAATGACCTTTGACCTTGGTCATGTGACATGAAACTCAAGTAGGATGTTCAGTAATAACTGATCAACCTTATGGCCACGTTTCATGAACTAGGTCTTTCTAAGTTATGATGTCATTTCAAAAACTTAACCTTGGGTTAAGATTTGATGTTGACGCCGCCGCCGCCGTCAGAAAAGCGTCGCCTATAGTCTCACTCTGCTATGCAAGTGAGACAAAAAAGAGGGAAACAAAAATATTACACACACCAGATGAAGAGGGAAAAGAGGGAAAAAGCGATAAAGGCACACACACACACACAGATACACCCACCCAGAAACGTTATCATCGTAATCATCACACACAAGAGCACACTCAAAGATCCATTGTATTTGTATATATGAATTCAAATTAGGCATAAATTCTAGGTACTAATAATGATCTTTCTAAGTTTGCATTTAAACAAAGAAACAGTTGAACATGAAAAAAGTCACACATGATTATGCCAGATTTGTGAACTTGTAAATTCAAATGAATTCAGAATAATGAAATGTTCTGCTTTAAGAACCCTTAATACATATCAAAGGGCATTACATTAACCAGAAACCAATAAGTTGGAATGTAATGCTCAAAAAGGCGTAATTTGGATATATGTATTTTTTTGGGGGGGGGCAGGCTGTGACCCCAATATTGAATAACTATATGACACATATGAACAACACTCACAAATTCCCATGAATCGAGCACCTTTTGTAACAAAAGGGTTAAATTTCAATGGTTTTAGGGCAAGGGCACCTATCTCTTGGGCAAGTTTAAACTATATTACAGTATAAATGGGAAAAATCTGGAAAGGGCGCAACAGATAACCAAGGATAATGCATGGGGCAAAGGGGTCAAGTAGGCAATGGGGCAGCCAAGGCCATTGCTTAGGAGGCCTTGGGTTAATGTCAGCCAGTGGCGGACTGTGAGCCTGAGGAGACAAAGCATTGGAGAGGCACAGCATTGTTCACTTACAATACAGTGCCCCTTCAATGCTTTGTCTCCATCGGGTCACGGTCCGCCACTGATGTCAGCCCTGTTCAGAAACATGGTAGGTGCAGGGGTCGATAATTTGCTGGATGGATTGATCTTTCCTAGTATTGGTGATGGTGTAACAAAATGCAAAAAAAAAATAATCATGTATGTGTTAATTATCTCAAACATGTATGAACACAGACAAAATCAATGCTTATTAGAAGCTCTAAGGACATTTCCATATTATGAGAATCCAGGTCTGTATGTTTCTGTGCTATGTTATTTCAGTTAATTAACATTGATTAATTAATAAGCTCAAGCCTCTTCTAATTATCGTCAGCGACAAATGACCCGTTTTCAAAGGCCATCATCCCTTCTAATGTAGCTTGGTATTAATACATACTGTAGATCTACATCATGCCTATGAATGCTATAGAGAATCCTGTATACAGATAACAAATATTAACATTGCATTTTCTCCTCTTCCCTTTCTGTCCTCATTCCTTTCTTCTCCGTCTGCCATTACTCTTCCCGCATTTCTTATTCTTTTCCTCCATCTTCTCCTCTTCCTCTTATTCCCTATACTTTTTCTCTCCATCTTTTCCTCATCCTTCTCATCTTCCTCTTATTCCTTATTCTCTTTCTTTCTTCTTTCCCCTCTCTTCCTCATTCTTAATCTTACCTTCTTCTACTTCATTCTTCCCCTCCCTCTCCTTCACTTTATTTTCTCCCCCTTCTCCTCTTCCCCTTATTCCTTATCCTCTTTCTTTCATTCCTTTTCCTCTCTTCTTCATCATTCTTCCTTCTCATCTTTGTCATCTTCCCTTTTTGTCCTTTTTCTCCCCCTTCTGCTTCTCCTGTCCTCCTCTTCTATCTCATCCTTCTTTCTTCCCCTCCTCCTTCCCTTCATCTTCTACTTTATCCTTCTACTTCTCCTCTTTCTCATCCTCCTCTTCTTCTTCATCATCCTTCTCCCCTTTCTCATCCTTTCTCAACCTCATTTCCACTCTTTTTCCTCCTTCCATGTCTTCCCTTTTCCCCTTTTCTCTACTTTTCTTTTTCTTATTTGTTCTTCTTTTCTGTTAATTGCTTTCATCCTTACCCAATATTCTTCAATTCCAGTATCCTCTTCCTTTCTCTTCCTCTTCTATTTGTCTTCTCCTACCCATTAATGTATTTTCTTCATTATCGTCATCACTACAGTGCGTATCAAAAAAAGTTTACACTTTGAAAAAGCCCTGGGAATTACAAAATATACAACATATGGGTAATTTTTTCACATATAATCTTGGGTTTGGGTCTCACCTATCCAATGAAAGTAAAAGTTTTGTCAGAATGTTACACTTGAGTGAGCACTGTCCATTTCTGTAAAGCTCGCAGAAATCTGTTTGCGCAGAAATGCTCGTTTTCATGCTGTGTCAAGGGGAAAGGGCGAAATCAAACTTACCCTATGAAAGATTTATCATACATTTCCCTTGCACTTTTAGTCAATTGAAATAAAACGGATACATTCAAGCATTTTGTAACGATTTTGCCACCCAAATTGAAATTTCAACACTTAGTAAGCACAACCTTTACCCTATTTGTGCCAGCAGGATCTGAGGACATAACTGAATCTGAACAAAAGTTTATATCAGACATCTCCAGCATTTTTTTCACTAAGTTTTTATCATTTAAAGTGGGTTTACATTTCATTTTTCATTTAATACTTGTTTCTCCACACTTTTCCCAAGCTTAGCAATGATTAACAAAATGAAAATCAAGCTTAAGCCATTCCATGTAAATCACAGCTCAGTGTAAAGCAAATATCGTCACGATGGCCTCGGTGTGTGGGGGAGTGGGGTGGGGCGAAATGCACTCTTCGAAGTGTTTTGGGCAAGGAAACAAGTCAAACAAGGTAGAAGATATCTTCAAATCAATTTTACTAGCTGAATTCCATGAGTTCTTCATGATTAAGGTCTACTTTTATTCGCATAACTATTTCAAAGTTCTGCGCAAATCATTTTTCACTAACTTTTCAAAAGTAAGTGGTGCTCACTCAAGCGGAAATATTTTTCGACAGTTATATCGTCATTTGCTTTAATGGATCTGTACCAATGTTAAAATGTGGAAAAATCTTCAGGATATTACAAATGTATAATTTTACAGGATTTTTTCAAAGTGTAAACTTTTTTTTGATACGCACTGTATAAGAATTATCAGCACCCCTACCACAATCACGCTCTTCATTCAAATTATATTTGTTTTCAATATAGTCAGAGATGGCATTAATGAGTAATTTTGTAGGATTTTAATGTCCCTGGTAGGTATTACATTCTTGCTTACAACAGCTCTATGACATGGGATATTGGGATACAAGGTAATCCAGAGTAGATGTGTACTTGTTTTTCCACCCTCGCCTCCTCCCCACAAAAAAAAACAAGTTTTTCATCTCATCTCTAATGGCAGGCTCCTCCAAAAAGGGAGAAATAGGGCACAACATTACTAACATATCAAATTGAATACAAAGAGTAGAAGAAAAACTAAATGTAAAGAAAAATTCAATGTAAAACAAGTCCGAATGGACTGCTTTACGACAAAAGGGAAAAATTAAACATTCTTTGCTTCAACTCAAAATTGTGCAAAGCATGTAACAAGCAGTCTCATATCTTTGCCTCTTTTCATAGATGATCTATTAGCAATATGACAACTCAAATGCAGTTGCTAACTTTATGAAGTTCAATGGAAAAAGGAACACAAAATAACATCAAACCAAACTAATTTAGTTTGATGCATTTATTCTATTTAAATAAGTTTAAGATATGATTTTTAATCCAGAGGTATAGAATTTCAAGATTTTTACATAAATCACATCAAGGAGGCTGGTAAAATTTGAAACAATGGTGTATTACACAGGTCCTTCACCTATACATGTACATCACTTCTTCTTTTTTTCCATTAAAAGTCAGTCACAAAATTGGATAAAGGTTTTTCACAGAATAAATGACTAGTGACAGTATTAGTCGATATCTATTAGAAGGGTAGCAACTCACCTCTCTCTCTTTCCTAGTCTTGATCGCTCAGACCATTTTGAATAGTCATACTGACGCCGCATTTTTGTGTTTTTTTCATAAAAGGCTTTAGTTTTGTATGTTTCAATATACCATAAGTTTATCAAATATGAGACGAAAAAATTGTGGACTTAAAAAAAAATACATTTGATTCACTATGGAAGTCAATCAGGCATTTCCAATATCATTGGGCCTTTTCCCCAAGACTAGAATATCATGGTATTAGTCTAGGCTGTCATTATAATATAATTCGTTTTGTTGGCAGACAGAATATATACGTAATAAAGATCAATAAAATTGTCCCACTGTATCATTAGTTCTAACGTACAACTATACAATCAATAGATTGGGATTAGTACAATACAATGCTCATTTGGCTGGTAATCAGTTCAAACAGGTTGGTGGTTGGGATGGATGGAGCTTGAACTCTTGTTTCAACTTTAATGTATTGATTGATGTCAATTGCATCACAATTTGGCTTGGTTGCCATGATATCTGATTCTTACCTAAAAACATTCATCTATCTAAATAGGGTTTAATACTACCAGTTTCATGGAATAATACATGATGTCAACAAATCTTTACATGACATGATGACAACTATCTCTTTAAAATCCCAATGGATATTGATCTTGAATTATAATTCACAGAAAATGTAGATCGGAGATCAAACACAACAAACCAAGTTTTGAAGTCGTCATTATCGTTCAGTGATAAATCCAATTAAGCCCAAGGTTTGCAATATCAACACAAGCAAGTAAACAATTATCAGAATTACAGTCGGTAGGGTGCTAACTTATGTTAACAAATGACATCCTTCGAACTCAACGATGTGAATAAATTCTTTTCTTCTCCCATCTTGTGCTGGGTTCACATGAGTATTTACGCCAAGAAAAACTAGCATTAGTTCCTATAACATTAGGTCCTATCTCTTTTTCCTGGAGTACTTTGAAGGATCTATTTTGCTTGAAAGTGCTAGTATACTACTGGGCATTGTGATTTAGGTTGAGACCACTCGGTTCAAAATGCCTCTTTCTTTCGAGCATTCAAGAATAGTGTCAATTTTTTTCCAAACAACCAAATATAAGCTCCTGAACCAAACGTTTCTAAACGGTGTTACTGGACTAAAGAAGGGTTGCTGGAACGCACCAAAAGTGACTTTTCATCAAGCTGTAACTAACCAAAGAAACCACAACAAAGATTTAATTGATCCTGACCTTTCCTTATTTAAACTATCTTTAGATTTCTGCATCTAACTGAAACTTAATCATTGATCTAATCATCAGCTTTTCTTGCTCAGTCCAAGCGATACATCAGGAGACAAAGGCAACAGGTCTTGCTTGGCTAACCCTGTGCCTTCTTGGTGCTTACATAAAGTATCATTCATTGTTAACATTAGAGCAGTTATATGCAGAACCGTGTGATGAGTGTGCACACTATAACATGTGTCTGACTTCGGGGCAATAAAATCATGTCAATAGGTTGTTATGTTGACAGCAGCAGCTATATGGTATCAAGGTAAGAGGGCTGATACAATTTGGAGGATAATCTGAAATGTTTTTTACCACATTACTTTCAATTAGTGAACATTATTGTTGAGCATTCTTTTTGATCTATAGAGCAGCTTTGCAAGATATTTGTTCTACTAATTCCATTGTACATTACTCTATAGGATATGTAAATAGGTCTACATTAATGAATGGAATGGGGGTGTAGGGACAGCCTAATTTTTCTTTGGTGGAATGGGAACTTTTATCAGATAAAATGCATCCTTACTTTCTCTATATACTAATCCTCAAATAAAGAATACATAGAAATAACCACATTTAATCTTTATATGATAAGATGTGTCACATGCCTTCCGTGCCAATATGAATGTAGATCAGCTTTGCTTTGAAAATGTCATATCATCCTGCTTGCATCAGAAAGGCTAGAGGAATATCTTCATAGATGACAGTATTGGCGAATGGAATTAAGCGGGCCTAGCTGGTATAAAGCCTGCAAGATCTAAGAGTGAATCGTTTAATCTATAACGATCTGACACATTTACAGGTTTGCAGTCTATCAAACACTTTACTTTATTCACTTTCATAATTGACTGACTTCACCATGACTTCACACATCATCCTCTATCGCACAAGATCTCTCTCTCTCTCCCTCCCTTTTTCACATCTTATGCATGTCTTGTATCTTTAGGGGCTGTTGCGCTCAGATCTAATCACTTTGCTTTGTTCCGCTAAACCTGTATTGCATAACGATCACTGCCAAAGGAATAATTATTACACGACTGCTTAGTGATACTAGGTCAATCACTGCAATGCCACGGCAACCTTGGTCAAGTTCTACATCTAGAGACAATCTATAAGACATTCAACGGTATATTCATAGCCATTCTCGCTGTTTGATCGAAATAATTACAGGCACAAGAGTTCTTTTGTTTTTATAGTACGTTTATGCAATGTATGTGAATTCTCAAGGCTACAGAAAGTCGTGCGTTGTGCAGAACAATCTTGTCTTCTTTCGCGTGCAATCCAATGCAGGAAATATATGTATACACTCATTGAAAAGGTGATATTAATTCATTTTTGTACAGAGATATCTTTGTGCTTTACAAGTTATTTGTAACAAAATGCATCACGAAGAGGAATTCATGATAAACGGAAAGGAATTTATCTCGAATAAAGAGTCAGGGATTGCTTGGGAATTTCCACAAGAAGAATATATTTCATAGCTTGTCTCTTTTCTGTCGCATGTTTGAGGTAAGTGGAGATATTTACTGACTAAGGTAATTGAGCTTGGTAGGTTGACAGCAAGCGGATTAAAATCCCTATGGTTTGAAAATTGCTTCCTGTGTCGTCATCAAAATGACGATTGACAATTTTCAAAGAGTTCTGGACAAAATGACCATTCAATGACGTTATACCATTTTGAAGGTCTTCACAACAATCCAAAGCTGAATAAAGATAAAATGGATAACAACCAACTTTGTGAGACTCCAAAAGGGGAGGGGGATTAACATGACCCACCCCTCTCTCCTCCCTCCCCCCCCAAAACAAAAAAAATTGCTGGCTTCAGTCGACCCTGGGAGGTCAAGACTGTACTTCCAATTCAGGTTTTGTAACTTTCATTAAGATTACAGAAGACTTCTGAAAATGATGTCTAGTATTGCAATCATAAGGCTCTGCCCCTCCCATCCAATGCAACCACTATTTTCCTTTCTCTGTCATTATACAGCTCTCTCATCCCCCCCCAAAAAAAAACTCTCACTCCCTCCCTCCCTCATCGCTGATGATTCTCACTGACGGCAGGAACCGTATCCTTGGATACAGTCCTCCAAACACACTGTATCATTAATGTGACGAGGGTTCATTAAAATTATCTCCATGAGGTTACCAATGATGTAGTCAGCTTAACCTTAGTCTACAAATAGAAAAATATATATTAATGAAATAGGAAAATGTCGCTATTTAGTATGAACTTGTCGTTTCCCCAAATTCCACCTTACAATGTATATTGCATGTATGTCACAGAGCGGAAGTTTCCTTGGAATATTAGTACTTGTAATCAAATGCATCACATCAACACAACATATACATGTAGAGCAGTTTAAAATATATTCCATTTAATAAAGGAAGCAGATTTGCCTTCAAAACATGATTGCATGCTGAGTGCCATTATCAAATCTGTGATCGCTTTATAGTCTTAGCAGTGAAATAGGTTTGTGTTTGTAGTTGTTCTTTTGTGTTTTATGGTCATTCAATGCTAATTGTCCTATTTATTGTGGAAATTTATTTGTTTAACTTCAATTAATGTTATTGACTTATCTTTTTGATAGAATTCAAAATGTAATAATGATATGGTGTTAGAAGATATATGTTGGAATGTACTATGTAAATGCAAAGGAGCAAATCTGGTCCCTAATCAAGCTCCTCTCAGAGTATGAGGTACCAGTGCTGATAGAGTGAGCTTTCCATCTTTCAAGAGTAAAAGTGAAAAACAAATGCACAATTTTTTACTCCTCAAAAAGGTGGAAACTCACTCTTGAAAGACCAAAATCTCACTTCGTCATGAGTGGTCCCTCATCTCACTTTGAGAGGAGCATGATTAGGGATCAGATTAGCTCTTTTGCATTTACAGAGTCTTATCGTAAAGCGTTGTCCAGTTTCATAGTGATTAATAATTGATTCACCAAAACTGAGTAATTTATGAAGCATATCACAATCTAATACCCCTTTCATAAACCATTCCTCCAATTAGCCGCCTAAGAGTAATGCGGATAATTCAATAAAAATTGCGTTCATAAACTCCGAAAATAATCCGCACTCTTTTTACGAGCGCCCGTCATCGTCATGGCAACCGCACACACCCCTCCGATGCGGTTGCGTTGGAAAAGGTGACCTTGTGAAGAGAGTTCTTTCTCTTCTGTTTTTTCTGGCTAATGTAATTTTCTTTTTTTTTTTGTTATGGGGGAAAGTACACCCTCTTTTCCTCTTAACCCAAGATCTCCTCACACCCATACTAGAAAGCTGCTGATTTTCTTAATCAAAGGTGGTCTAGCAAAGGACTTAACTTTTAAAAATCGAAAGAATTACATAATCATAGTGCACGTATTTGTGGTTATCTGAACACAAATCTAGGAGCGGGTGCTGTACCTCCCTCTGCTTTAAACCACTTATATAAATTTATGTCTTTCGATTTGCAAGCATCTTCAAGCCTGTGAAGTTAAAGTTACACAGATGTATTAAATTCATGTAATTCACCATCCAAACGTCAGAGTGAAGCCATATGCAATGAGAGGCAAACTGACCATTAGGACTTATTCAAGTTAAAATGACCAATGAGTGAGCAGCGGTCAGTCACCCACTCCACGTACAGCTGTGGCCACTGCATACTAATTGGTGGCATCCAAACCAGTGCAGATTTCAATCAATATAAATGAAGTGGAAAGGGGAAAGTGGTCAGAAAGCCCGTCCGATACAGTGTCTGCTGCCACTTCAAGCCACTTTGCTTGTCTCTTGTCTCTTAACTCGACCATTCCTGCATTTTCTTCTGTTCATATCGTCTGTTTTGGAGGAAAAGGTTGTGAATGTGTCTACATCTTTATGAGATATTGGCGCTCCTTGGCTTAGGCTTGTGAATTGTTTCTTTGATACTGATTTAAAGAAAAGAAACAAAAAATATCTGCACATCTTGGATAGATTGCTTTAACTCTGAGAACTCAAGATCATGGATAAAAGTTTTGAGGTGAAAATTGATAAAATCAACATCTAATTACCAGCAGACTAATTTAGTATCATCTAAGGTAAGATGTATTTTCATCGTACTAATTTTTAGAACTGTTTTCCTCCTAATCTATGAGCATAAATTGCAGATATAGAAGTATTTTCTTCTTATTCAACTAAGTAGATACCAAAAAGAAGAATATCTTTTTTATTGGCAAAACTATATACATTTGGAGTCAGCAGCATCCTCATTTGAGAAGATTGTTGGTGAATAAACTTCTCAAAAACAAATCTTCAAAAGACATGAATCTACTCGAAAATTTAAAAAGTTTAGTTTGAGATGCACTTTATTCAAAATCCATGTCATTTTCATCACATTCGGCAAAACTGTAGATCAATGGATTGCAAAGGTGTAGGGAATTTAATAATAGGGGGTCCATGTGCTCTTTTTAAACTATCAGTGTCCAAAGTGTTGCGAGTTGGCTTGAAAACCCCCTAAAATGGGTAAAAACATTCTAATGATACCGTCTAAAATGCAAATGGTTCCATAGCTCTGCTCCCAAACACTAAAAATCCATGTTATTTTTATTAAACTCTCAAGATTTGTCGAGGAATATATTCTGAAGACATTAAAACATTTAAAAATATGGAGTCCATGTGCTCGTTTTCATATTATCAGTGTCTAAAGTATTGCGAGTTGGCTTTAAACAGCCAAAAAAAAACAAGCAAGAGTCTGATAAAACCATCTAACATGTGAATGGTTCCGTAGATTGCTCCAAAACATTGACAAATTAAAATAAAGTCATTTCCATTATACTTTACACATATATACTTTAGAACCTGAAAAGTCAAAATATGCAAAAATTAACATGGGTCCATGTGCTTGATTTTTTTTGCTATAGAGCTTCAAAGTTCACCCAAATGGATGTTCTTAAGAATTGCGAATTCAAAAGAAATTGGCATTTTAGACCTCACAAGATCACAACAATGAGTTTAAACCTCTATTACTCAGTCAAAATTCATGAACATCTCATCAAATTTTTGCAATATAATTTATAATTGTATCGATAAGATGGTTAATCTATCTATATTGCTATTAATTGTTTGCTTTTTAAAGTCTAAAAGCGCTCTCAGTTCTTTGAAATTGCGCGAAAGATAATAAAATCTCAACCTCAAAAATGTAAAATGTCAATAACAAACTTCAGAAGTACAAGAAATGCTGCACTTTATTCAAAACCCATGTCGTTTTCACCAAACATTGCAAAGTTGTAGAGGAAGGTATACCTAACGGGTGCAAACATTAAAAAAATATGGGATCATGTGCTTATTTTCAAACTATCGGCACCTTTATTTGAACAAATGTGCTTTTTAAATCACAACAAAACACGCCAAAAGCTGTGTATCTATGTGAGGAAAAATTCCAAACCACTCTACCCTTTATCCAAACTTAGGGTCATACGTTGCAGCACTACAGAGTAAAGTATTTTGAAATTGTAGAGGAATTTTAAAACATGGTCAATGGAATAATTTCCATTATAGCTTCATCAAATTAAGGACAAAAATCAGCTCATACCAACAGCTAATTAATCCATTGTGATATAAGCGTGCTGAGTGTAAAATATGTGCAGATCATGATGCGCACAAACATAAATGTGGAACCTCCGTAAGGCAGATTGTGAAACTTGTGCTCTAAGAAAACCCACAAATCTCTTCAAACTAGCATTTTTTTTATCAAAGTTTTGCGGCAGTGAAATGATGATTAATTATGACTGTGTTTTGTGAAAAAAGTGATCTACATCAAGAATTTCAGAATGAATATGAGTGTTTATTACATCAATTGAACATTCATACAATTCCTGTGCATAGCTGTCCAACCTATTCAGCTCAATGCCTAAAAGCATTTCTATTTTTTGTTATAAGCTTCCTATCTTTGTGCCTGCTCAGTGTATATTAGCAGTCGTGGGGGTAGGGATATATTCAAATATGGTATACACTAATAGGAAATGAATGGAACCTACGCAATGTATGCAATCTAAAATTAATGAGGCCAATGCAATTGATCTATTTGACAAACGATGAATACGTCCATGGCTGTCTTATAAAGATAGAACCGTGAGCACACTTCCCGTATTTATAAATAATCATGTATTTCAGATTTGTGTGAGATTCTCAACATTTCAATCCTGTTTTACACCTTTTTACACCTACTTCTGCAAATATTTGTTAGATTTGCTTCATAAATTATCCATGCATATTCATCTTGAGTGCACTTATTTATGAAATTACAAAAATAAACACTTTGTGTATGTTTATTTACCGGTCAGTTAGACCGGTAAATGGGTACGAACGCCAGAGGATTAATTGTACCAAGGAGCTCCATGATTGTAAAATGAGTACATCCAAATTTAAGAAGTCAACAGAAAAAAAATATCAAAGATGATCGAGCAAGCATGCACAGAGCAACACTTGTTACCTTCATAGATCATTGCTTTTAATTTTTAAGCTCAATGTGCTACTAATTAGCTTTCAACATCATCCTTGCATGCATGGAGAGCAGTTTCAAGGAGGCGGTAAAGGCAAGGAAGAACTATCCATCTTTACACCCCTCCTCAACTCTACCTCCCCCCCTACCCCCCTCCCGTTTACTTCATCCATCTTCCAGCTTCTGCCCTCCACCTGTCTTTGTCTCTCATCCCCCCCCTCTCTCTCTCTCTCCCTCTCTCTCTCTCCATCTTTCAATTCTCAAGCCCTCCCTCCATCACTTCCCACCCTAACTTTCTCTCTCTCTCTCACACACACACATACAATCTTATTACCTCTTTATCTCTATCCTTTCATCCATCCTCTTAAAGACATGTACCTTCTATTGATCCCATCTTCCCCATCCTCTCTCTCTCTTCTCCCCTCCATCCTTCCCCTCCCTTAATCTGTTGTATGTTTATACCTCATAGTGGGATTTATGCCCTCTTCCCACTCATTCTGATCAAGGCTTACTGTTTCCTCGATCTGAAAGTACATAGGGCAGACAATCATGGCCTGTCCTTTGCATGTCTTGGATGTAATGAGCAATGTTTGGTGGAAATAAAATTCATGGCTTTCGGCATAGCCAGCCAATGCCAAATTCATAAACACTGATGTCGATAGCACTTGGTTTGGCAGTAATTACAAGATAGTTAAGCCTTCTGTACACATTGGCTATCACTACCAATACATATCCCTTTCATACAGGTTATGCAAAACTCGGGCAAAGGGCCAATAATGTGACTCATGCTCTTGCATAAGTGTAGAGACCTTTGCATCTTTTTATCAGACGGTTGATTCTTTATGAAAATTTGAAATTGTATTAAGGTGTCTGGCATCCTCTTTTGGAAATGCTTGTTTCATCTTTAAAAGAATATGTTCTGAGCACTTCTTAGAGCTACAGACAAATACTAATTTCAAGAAGCCTTTGGCCCATGGCGTGCTTGAATAGCGCTTTTATATACAAAAGTAAACCACAACAGATATTGTATTTGGATTTTGGGCACCAAATAAAACAATTTCTTTTTTACAAATTGTAAATTCAACAAATATAATTTATTCATATCATAATCATCCACCTCATTATGTGTTTAGTGCATACACATTCTAGATTCCACCCAATGATTGGAACAGCTACATTTAAGACTCGAGTATTGGAGCAATATGTCTATGCATTTCTTAAACACTTTGTATATTACCCCCCCCTGAAAAATTAGGCATAAACAGCACTCCCAGAATCATGTTTGCGATTGGCATTCTCAAACAACGTTTGAAAATGCTTCTGTCTTCGCATTGGAGGCTTATAACACACCATTCGTCATATCCTACCTCCAGGTGCTTTCTTTCATGATTCATTCACAAGTTTATAACTCAGCACTAGAAAACTTTGAACTCTGAACTAAATCCATCTGAGGGTGTGATTCCAACAGAGAAAATTTATCACGTTTACCACAAAGAGTCTAGATAAGCAAACCATTGGTGACCAAGAGACAATTTAATCAAGAAGAAAGAAGAGCAATCAGGGATATTGGTCTTCAGCGAAAATCTCCCACACTTGCAATTTCCTGGCGTTCACCCTTCAAAGTGCACAGAATATAGCCTGATTAATTATTTAAAAATAGATGGGTGAAAGCATGTGTTTTTCTTTTCGATATTAATGATTTTAAGGAATTAACAATAAACCTTCATAGATGGACACCTGGTATCCCTCACAATATATGGGAACTAGAGTGCTTAGTAAACATGTTATGGTTTATTTCAGATATCAGCAGCTAACAAGTGGTAATTAGTACAAGTCTGCCTGATTAAGGAAATGATAGTCTACTATAATCATTATGCTTGTTCAACTCCACCTGAGCAGCTAAGACACCGTTCTCACTATTAAACTTCCTGAAACTACTTTACTGGAAACTAGTTCAGTGAAAACTAGTTTAACGTATAATGAGAACGGTCAAAGCGATCTTGGAAGCAATCTGCCAAACCTGTTCATACAACCACCTCGCTGAGGAAGGGTGAAGAAGGGTCCAAGGGGGGCACTTCCATTGACGAGTGGATACCATGCGCGACCACGGGGTCTTGAAAAGCACCCTAAACAGGTATTTTCCATATTCTAAAAATGCACCCCTTAACAAGTATTGGCGTGTGAAACCTTACCCTGAACAAGTTTTGCAAACAAATACTATTAGCAAGTATTCCCAGAACTGAGCCCCTAAACAAGTACAGCGATGCATTTTCCATATTCTGATAATGCACCCCTTAACAAGTATTGGAAACAAAACGATACACTTACTCCCTGAAATGAACCCCTAAACAAGTACAGAGATATTTTATTGTTATGTCACGCGTCCGTCGGTGGTCAGTTTTACCTTAAACACCATTATTTTGGTTTAGTATGGCCCCGCCTTTCCACACCTTGCGCAAATCGGACTCTAAACACATAGTGTTGGGGCAAAAAGGACATCCTTTATAAAAACATTTTGATTTTGTTTTATTATCCCCGCATATTTGACCCTAAACAAATATATTTTTCCGAGCAAAATAGATACCCTTTTTTCAATATTTTTGTGTTTTTGACACCCTTATCACGTTACTTACGTAACATGCCCTATCTAGAAGACATCCTTTTTACGTGTTTTTTTGGTCGCGCATGGTATCCACTCGTCAATGTAAGTGCCTCCCCCGGGAGAAGGGTGCAAAGATCGTGTGAAGAATGCCTAATCTGCAGTTTCGAATTTACCCCTATGAGAGCATTCCTATATCGACCAAATTGCTTTACGTGAAGTTATTTTGAAAACCACTTGTGGGTGATCAAATGGAAACGTTACCAAAGTGATCTTCCAAACTGGTTTCCTGAACCGGTTTCCAGTAAACTAGTTTTAGAATTTGTAACGAGGATGGGGTCTATTTTTTCAAATATGTGGTTGTTCTTACTTTCTAAAATACTAAGTCATAAAAATGAAAATGAGGCATTTTTTTCACCTCTTTCTGAATTCTAGACCCCTTGCATGGTCATTCACTACGGTGACAATACCAGGGTCACCATAGAACATTTTCCCTCCACAGTTTCCTTTGATTCTAAAGTAATATCTTGTCTTTATGACGCTGATATATTGCAGACAGAATGGTACACACAATAATGTAGAAACTATTAGATTTTTGTCAGGATTTTCACCATATTCTATTAAAAAACCTTGCATCTAATTGGCGGAGAGAAAATTGAATAATAATCCCCATGAAACTCTGCCCTGTGCAACCCAAACCTGATTTATAAAATATTATGAAATATTTATAACTAATTAACATACATCTGCATAACTCTGACTATCGGTTATTCCAGAAAACTCACATTATGTAACGATCTTGAAGCAGTGATCAAAAAATTTATAAATAGAAATATTCACTCATTGAACTGTCATTAACAAACAAAGGATTTACGGAATCTACGACAGTGATGGAAATCTGGAGGCTGAGCTATGGAACAATCTAACTGTAATTTTCTGAACGCAATTATACCCTATGGATATACTCCACCATCGTTACCATGGAAACCAACAGCAGGAGAATTGTGCTCAAAGCAGATATACTTGCAAAATCAAAACTAGAATGTACTAAACAGGGCTAATATATTTATAAGTCAGAACTGTTAATATGAATTCATGCAGTTGGACACCATATTTACTCTTAGTTATCTGGGGGTCATTTCCATTGAAAATATTTCACTCATTTCCTTGTACCATTTTTTCCTGCATTTCATTTTCTAAAAAAAATCCAAAGGTAACAATACTAATTCCTGAAGGTTAGAGTTAAAACCATTTCTTTGACTGTTAATAATGATAATAATAACAATAATAACAATAATGAAAATAATAATAATAATACTAAACAATCCCTGTAACGCACATATAACATTATGACATAATGTCTAGATGCACTTCCAAAGGACTTGGAATTCATACCTTGGCTTTGGCCTGGCGGCATTACAGCGCAAAAGCATTCGAAGGAACCCATTACCTCACTTCGGATAAATGTAGTACAAAGAGGATAAATTTTCCGAAGGAAATCATGCCATGGCTGGTAGTTGAACCCACAACCCTCTGTTTTAAAGTCTGAAGACTAATCCAATGGGCCACAACGCTCTGTGACTCTCAAAGTAAAGCTGAACTCCCTGCATGCTAGGAGTTTGATGATAATTCACTGATCATGGATTTTTCAAATAGTTATCAATGTTTTTGTTTGATTCAGATTCAGTGCACCATGAATAAAATAAATGGTTTTGACTTCTTTGGCCATTTTCTAATGTCATATTTCGAAATGTCAATCAAAGCATTGAGAGTGGTAATGCCAGCGTCTTCACTTGTTCACTTGTCCATTGGTCACCAATGAAATTAAACAATTAGCTTCTGCCTGCTCCACAAAGAAGCTCTTTACTCTCAGCTTTTATTTTCACACAATAATCAATATCCCCAAATTGATTTTATTTTTGACTCTGTATTCACCATTGTTCTTTCTTACAACTCACAGGTATACGAGGTACACATACATCAAGCTAGAAAACAATCCTTAATTCTTCTTGAGAAAGCAACCATAACCAAATCTTGGATGAGACACTAGTAGCACTGGTTATGGATACAGCTATTAGCAGCTAGCAGACTCTGTCCACAATATTCATTGATGATGCAGAAGACCACATCTGGCTTTTACGAAGGACATTAAATATAAATGCACAAAATGAACTAGTATTCTGAGGAGATAGGGAAAATGAAAAGATAACTTGTCTTCAAAACTTGCGTAAATGTACAATGAAATTAACATTCATGATCAGCCTGAAGAACTTTGACTGAATTGAACAATTTTAAGAGCACTGCCATAGTACATGTGCAGGTGGTGTGATCGACATCTAAAAGGTCAAAAGATCAATACAGTCTTCAACATGGCAAATTTTGCTTCAGAAGAGACAGTGACATACACTGAAACTGTAGACTATGTAGACTTACTAAACACCAGCAACGATTGGGTTGGCATGAACAATGTAACTGAGAGGGAGGCAATAGAAATCACAGTAGCCACAGTGTTACTCAGTATTGGACTAGGGATTATCATCTTAGGGACAATCTTTGGAAACGCATTGACGCTCACAGCAATCTCCAAACATAGACCCCTACAGACACCACAGAACTACTTGATAGCTTCTTTGGCCGTTGCTGATCTGATGGTGGCTATCCTGGTCATGCCTCTGAGCTTGACAAAGGAGATTGTGGTGGTGTGGATATTTGGTCCCGTTCTCTGTGATGTATGGATCTCCTTGGATGTTATCCTCTGCACTGCCAGCATCCTAAACCTCTGCATGATATCCCTTGATCGCTTCTGGGCCATCACACAACCCGTTAAGTATCCAAAGTACCGGACAGCGAGAACCATGCTGATACTCATTGCTTTTGTCTGGATCCTATCAACTATCATTTCTACCTCACCGTTCTTTGGCTGGCAGGGCAATCAGAGCATTGACACAAACACATGCCAGATCAGCCAAAATATCCCCTTCACAATTTTCTCCACCTTTGGTGCCTTTTTCATCCCCATGACAATTATGATGATCGTCTATGCAAGGATATACTGTGAGGCACGCAAAAGAATCCGCGGTCGGGCAATGAACGGCAGAAGCCAACCTTTTACCAGTACAGTGAATTTTCGTGAAACAACAAACTATCAAGATGCAACACACTCACAAAGAGGTTCAGATGAGCTGAAAGAAACTCCTATAATCAAATGTGACCCAGCATCTGATGGTCATAAAGGTGTAGACTTTCATAGATCAATGACCCCAAGTGTGTTAGCAACATCAGCCCCAAACCTTCAAAACCAACAGAACAAGGGCAAGGAAGAAAAGAAAGCTACATTAACATCACTAACTGTACCAGGTCAGCACAACACAACCACTACCTCGGTATCCCTCTGCGAGATCAACGGCAACGACAGCCCTTCATCTCAACGCAGTCTCCTTTCATCTCCTGGTGGCCTCTGTGGTCAAATACAGGAGAGGGAACGCAAGAGACGTGCCATGGCAACTGCCAGAGAGCATCGTGCCAGCAAGACTCTTGGAATAGTCACTGGAGCTTTTCTGGCATGCTGGCTACCGTTTTTCTTAAATGCTTTAATCGTGCCCCTCTGTAAAGATGCGTGTTACCTCCCTCGCTTATGGGAAAGCATCTTCCTATGGCTCGGTTATTTCAATTCCATGCTTAACCCTATCATATACACCAAGTTTAACAGAGACTTTCAGAGAGCATTTAAGAAACTTCTGCACTGTAAAGAGAACAAATCAAAGTCTTAAGCAGCTAGGTAATCACCAATCTTCTTTATCAAATCTTGCCTGAAGACTTGTAGTGTTGTACTGCTTAATCATATTACTTGAATGAATTCTGGATTAGCCAACAATGCTCATCATCTTTCTAATGAGCAGTTAGTTCTTTCAGTCATTATCATCAGAAAAGATAACAAAGGAGAGAGTTCAATGCACGTACTTATTAACTACATCCTGAACAAGACATTGGGAAATATGCCAATGGAATGAATCTCTTTTGAAACAACAGCAACATGGACCGATTTCCACAAGCAGGTCTTGTGACCAAAATATCATTAAGCTATATACTCTTCTATATGATATATTCCTACATGCATTCCTTGAAAGAATCTAAAGGCTCATATGTGTTTCCTCCAATGAGAGCAAGGGAGTGTTTCACAATATCAATTGTCAGAGACTTTTTTTTACAAACGTGATATATGCTTCTGGATTATAGCATCTGACAAGGTGAGGACAGCTTAGTCGGTGCAAATCACTCAAAAGACATGCAATGAAATACTCCCTATATTCAGTATAGGAGGGGACAGAATTCTTCGAAGAGCCTAGCAACATTTAATATTCAATTCACACTACGTACAAATTGATTTCTGCTAGGTACTTATCTACCTCACCTGGGTTGAGTGCAGCAAAATGTGGATAAATTTTTTTGCTGAAGGAAATTATGCTATAGTTGGGATTTGAACCCATGACCCTCTGTTACAAAGTCCTGAGGCTAATCCACTTGGCGACAATGCTCCACAATGTCACTTTCTTGCCTATAATCATTTACGAAATACATGTTTATTAGTTTTATTATTACCATGCTACAGAAAAAGAACAGTGTTATCTTTTTTATCTTATTTCAATTTTTTGCTGAATGGTATGGGCTACTCAAAATCCTAGTTACAAAATTGATCTTATATTTTCTAATCCTTGTACAAAGAAATAATGGCCCTCATATCAAGATCCGATTTAACATGAGAAGATGCACCCTACCATGATATCATGTTTTATAAAGATCATATAGAACATTGATAAGAACCAGGCCCAGCCACAGAGGAGGTTAGCTGGCAGGTTAAATTGGTAAACAAATTAAGCAACTTAAGATAGTATATTTACATGTAGTCAACATCATACTGTTTTGAAAACTGCACCACAAAAAAACAAAGGTTTTGAAATTACACAACTAGTCTAATGATGATCACATCAATTACTTTAAATACATGGTGTTAATTTTTACACAGGTACAGTATTATCATTATCACCATTTGTCTTTATGTTTTATCTCCAAGGTGTAATTGAATCACCCAGGGTTGTGGTCCTTCATTTACATCAACCAGTGTGATTCTTATCCCAATGAATTCACAATTATGATAGGTCATGTTCAGTGATATCAAGTTTGGTGTTGACCCCTTGGTGTTGGTGATGGAGTTCAGCTGTTTACTTGATTCAGCACCAAGTTTGAAGTGAAGTTGGGCCTGGATTGGATCTCACTCAATGTTGACGATTTGGATCATTTTTGGTTAACTCAGATTAGGTTATGTAGCTAGATGAGTCAACCTAATGTGTACATGTACTTATGACACCAACACCAGCACTAACACCAAACCACCCCCCCCCCCCCCCAATGCTTTGCAAAGGGAGAACCTTCCTCTAAAAATGCAAAAGAGGTATTCTGATTCCCAATTACACTCTTCTCGGAGTGAGAGCATCCCACTCCTTTTTTGGGTGAGATTTGCATCTTTTGAGAGTGGATTTTACCTCGTTTTTGAGTGAACATGTCAGGAACATGTCAGTTCACTCCAAAAGGATTGGTCCCTTCTATCAATCCAAGAGGAGAGTGATTTAGGACTGGAAAGTCTCATTTGCATTTAGAGCAGGTAAACATAAGGCATGAATGCCCAACATTTTAAAATTATGTTTAATAATGTTTCCTGGTATTAAAGTAACAAACAACTGCACAGGTTTGATTTCATAATTTGTGTTCCTGTTATTTGGTTTTCCCTTATGCCGATGATTTGCAAATTGTGCTTCCACACATACACATGGTAATAGCATCTGCATTCTTCTAATACATGTACAAACTCACAATTGATGATTTGGAATCAAATTTTCTTTAAATCACTGCAATATCTGTTTTTCTTGGTAGATACATGGTACATATTCTCTGGAAAGCATAGCAGCTCTTTATTGATAACACATAGTTTGTTCTGCATGTGTTTTGCCTGTGCAGTACCAGAGCATATTGCACAAAGCATCGAAATCAGACATATCCCCCACAGGCCTATCTGCAAATCTTGCCATGAATATCGAGAGATAATTAATTGCATTTAAGAGCAGATAATTTTTTTAATGTTTTGAGATAATGTACATATTACCTACCAAAAAGAAATGATATTGTTAATATCATTTCAAGAAAAAAGGTACTACATCATTTTCTTAAAATTATAAGAGGAAATGTCTGAGTGTAAATGCAGAAAATAGAGTATAATTAAATGAAAAAAATTATTGATGTAAATACATTTTTTGTATATAAAACTGTTAATAAAAATTAGTATACATTAATCATGGTATTGTTTATGCACATCTGTACCTTTCCTGCTTTTCTAATAAAATTGTAATTACCTAAAAAATTGAATAACTTTACATGTGTCTTAAATGTATGTTATGCAATATTTCTTTTCTTGGTTTTCTAAAGATTTTTAAATAATAATAATTTGATTTATATAGCGCTTTTTCCAGAGGATACGAAGCGCTGTTGATTGCATAAGACAAGTTAAGGTTAATGGTTATATAAGCGTGTTTTGAGATGTTTTTTGAAGAGGTTAAGAGAAGAGAGGAAATAAGATGGAGGGAGTTTGTTCCAAAACCAAAGACAAGGGGGGGGGGGGTGACAAGAGATTGAAAAGAGTTCAAACCAGCCTGTTTTCTGGACTTTGGAATTACAAAGGAAGGAGCAGCAGTAGAACCAAGAGAGCAAACTTTTCCCCCTCCTTATCCCTATTTTGCTGGAGAATATCAATTTCCATCATTCAATTTTTTGTTGTTTCATAAAAGATGAATACAGCGTAACATCCAGTCTTCAGTATCGTACAACAACTAGCTCTCATTCATCAAGATGTCTGGTCGCGGAAAAGGAGGAAAGGGTCTTGGAAAGGGTGGTGCCAAGCGTCATCGCAAGGTTCTACGAGACAACATCCAAGGTATCACGAAGCCTGCTATCCGCCGTCTAGCAAGAAGAGGTGGAGTCAAAAGAATCTCTGGTCTCATCTACGAAGAGACACGCGGTGTACTGAAAGTTGTAAGAAATCACTTTCTTACAACTTAACGATACATGTGTAGTTTTTTTTTTCATCTATATAGGTCTGGGGGATTTCTCAGGGTTTATTTTTCTTATTCACCGAACTATTTATTTTCTATCATTATTTTTGTGTTTATTTATAATTCTTTTATTTATTCTTCATTTATTTATACTTTATCTCATTATATACTTTCATCTCATTATTTTTTTTCATTGTTTTGATTATATTTTCCAGTTTTTTATTATTTTGTTTTATTATTTCTTCTATATTTCTATCTTTTAACTTTTTGTTTATTTTTGTAGATGTGTATATCTATCTTTTTCATATATGGAGGGGGTTGCCACCTATTTTCACTATCTATTTTTCATCTTTATTTTTTCAGAGGAAGGAGAAAGATAACAATGTTGTTGTGGTTTTTGTTCTTGTTGTTTTATTAGTTGGCTGTGTAGCACTATTACAAGTGATTTGTCTAAGGCTACATCGGAAACCGCTGTTTAATTAGCTGTCCTTGTCACTGCCCCAGTTTAAGGTTTGTTTATAACATGGAAAATAGATGAAGAATTTCATGAGTGGGAGTATAAAGCTTGCCTTGAATATATTAATTGAAAATTTAAAGGTCTGCAAGCTAAATGATGGTAGTTGCAGTAAAACACTAATTTCCTGAGAAAGTCTGTAAAACCAAGGTTAAGTATGACTACATCATCGTGGATCTAGATCTGGTACAGTTACATAAACTGAACTTTGTGAAATCATAAAATCTAAGCTGAAATACGATCACACTGAAGATCGCCAACACAGATGGGACAGTGTATTATAAGAAATAGATCAAAAGAAAATGACTACTTAGAAAAGATGTAAGTTTTTAGAGATTTCTGAAATGACCTGTAGTTAATTCCTGCGCAAAACAAGGAAACAATGAAGCATACAATGCGATCTGAAGGAGATGTGAACCCCTCAGGAATGTGGGTTATACACACAAAAAAAATCAATAATTTTAAAAGCACTTTTGATGGTAGTATGTCTATGCAATGGTGATAGCAGAGTTGGTGCATTAGCAGTGGTGGTGGTGGTGGTGGCAGTGTGTTAGGATGGTGGTGGTGTTGTGGGGTTTGTTGGGATATAGGTCATGATGTACTTAGTGATGATGTGGCAATGAAGGTAGTGGTGGTGGTGACTTAATGAATATGATTACTGTATTGTTAGCCTTGGTGGCTTGATGGTAGTGATGGTGTGTTGCAACAGTCACTGTGGTACAAGTGGTAGCGGTTCTTACTATAGGGGCAATGCTTGGAAACGGTGATATTCTTAATGGTGATGTGTTAAGATGTCAGTGTGTTCATTATGGAGGTTAATCAAGGTAATGCTGTTATTTGTGGTGATGCCATTATGTCGCAACCGTTTTGGAGGTGAAGGTAGCGATGGGAAAGTGGGTGCTTGGAGGAGTGCTCTCAATGTCAGAGGTGATCATAGCCAAAAGACAGGTAATGATGGAGACGGTGCACTGGTTGTCATGATTGTATCACTATGAAAGGCCAAAGTCATCTCTGACAAGTGCCTTTAGAACAGACGAATCATATTACATAACCATCATATTCAAGCATTCCAGAACACAGTCATACAGAGCGAACCAACCATAGACCACTAACCAAACACCATCATCAATGAATCATGTCTTGTATAAGCAAGGGTTACACTCTTGGCAACATCTACTGGACACATATTAAGTTAATTAAAACTCGTAAATCAAATGCTAGACTACGGACCAGGAGTGAAGCTTCAAATTACATGCTTGCCTAATTACAAGGCTGTATATTATGTAATAAGACACCTCCAGATGCACAATATACTACTGTACCAAGTAACCCATTTACACAAATTCATTTGAAATTAATAATTAGGGTAAGTCAAACATAATCCTGATACATATTAAATGGAAATTATAAATCTAGGTCATAAATCTAGGTCAGCCCCCCACTTTTTTCCCAAAACTATATACAACAAGGCAAACGCCAAGCGTTGTCTCGCCTGTATATTGCAGTCATGAAGAGACTGCATGTCAAAACTATGCTATATGACTTCTGAGGCTGTCAGCAGTTTAGGGGGTGAATTGTGGTTCTCACAGCTTACATATGCATTAATGGTATAAGCCTACTTTATCCATAGAAAATCAGATAAAACTAAGAATGCTGTTAATACTATGAAGCTACAATTATTTCCATGCAAGTGGAAATGAATGTTAGTGAAAAAGAAAGTAATTGATAATAATGTGAGTAAAATTGTAAAATTAAATTAATTATTCAGGTGTAATGAAATGCCAATCTTTAGCATTATGTCGGATGATGGTAGGGGCATACCGTAAGTAACGGTGTATTAACCGCACCTTTTTCTCGGCGGGGCGGAAGCAAAAGTCGGGGGTGCGGTTTATACACGGTGACGGGTCTCAGCCAGCCCGCCGTAACCCCTCCCGTACATGTACGATGTCTGCCAGTTCACAACACATCGAGTGGCCGGGCGTAGCCGCCCAGGCAATGTCGTTTAGAGGGGTATGAGCCGCGGGTAATGGGAAGCGATTATTGCAATATTAATTAAATGTTGTCCATAACAAACGCACCCACCTTCATGACACTAATTTTGACTTTATTCTCGGTTCAAAGTAGTGAAGTTCCCTGGCGAATTTAAAGAGACGCCAAGCATACTCGGTAATATTTTGTCACCGCTGAGCGAGAGTTGAGTGAGCTTAGAGATTGCGTTGTAATGTGGTTATAGTGCGACTTAAGCTGGCGCTATTCAAAGTCCCGTTTCGCGCCAGCTTGTTTTTTTTCCTTCCTGTTTGATTGTCACAAGATACCAGGTAAACCACGCACGAGAGAGACGGCAAGAAGCCGTAAAAAACAAATGGAAAAAATGCCAATTTCTTTGTTTCTTGAACCTTCCTATAATCCCGTATCCAAAATTCATGCTAAGACATCAAATTTCTGAAAGTGATTGTGAGATTGTGATGCAAGAAATGTGAATGTTTCTTCCTCCTACGCTGGGCCTGGGAAAGACACAGATCATAATTTGATAAGATGTACTGGCATGACTTGTACTGTATCGTAGTTTGCAATGTAATGGCAGTGCTGTGTGTGTACACTGTGACTGTGAGGTGAGCGAGTGTGTAAGTTGCCAATATTGTCGGGACCGTTCTTTCTTTCTAACATTTGTAGATGAATTGATCAAGAACAGCATATATCTGCATACCGGTAATCTCTTTGGATACTTTGAAATCTTAAAAAACTTAGATATTGTTTCTTCGTACCTCAAATATGCATGTAAATGTGAGAAGATTTTTTTTTTTTTTTAGTCCAAAGTCGGGGGTGCGGTTAATACACGGGTGCGGTTAATACACCGTTACTTACGGTAACTTCTCTCAATTTGTTTTGTACAGTCTACAGTATTACCAGAACATGCGCATGCAGCAAATCTGAAGGGTAACATTTAAGAAACTTTGACAGCTTTTCTGTTGTACCATTGGCAAATTTGTGTGAATATCATAAATGGTGCCAAAAACTATAGCTCATTAAATAACAGTTTTTAAAGAATAAACAAGTAAAATACAAAGTCTGGTTCAGGTATAGAGAGTACTGAGTTCGTGTTAAAAAGTATAAAATTATAAACTTGACCTGCACCTTCAAGAGACACACCTTTTGTATGAATTTGGCAATCCTACCTCGAAGATATAAAAAGTTATTGTGTGTACAGCACAGCACAGTGCCAGTCATGGAAAGTTCATTGACCTTTGACCTTAATCAAATTCAACTCTTATTCGAACTTGACCTGCACCTTCAAAAGATGGACCTCTTGTATGAATTTGGCAATCCTACCTCGAAGATATAAAAAGTTATTGTGTGTACAGCACAGCACAGTGCCAGTCATGGAAAGTTCATTGACCTTTGACCTTAATCAAATTCAACTCACATTCGAACTTGACCTGCACCTTCAAAAGATCGACCTCTTGTACGAATTTGGCAATCCTACCTCGAAAAAATAGAAAGTTATTGTGTGTACAGCACAGCACAGTGCCAGTCATGGAAAGTTCATTGACCTTTGACCTTATTCAAATTCGGCTCACATTTGAACTTGACCTGCACCTTCAAGAGATGGGCCTCTGTTATGAATTTGGCAATCTCATTTCCAAGCTATAGAAAGTTATCGTGTGTACAACACAGCACAGTGCCAGTCATGGAAAGTTCATTGACCTTTGACCTTATTCAAATTCGACTCATATTCAAACTTGACCTGTGCCTTCAGGAGATGGACCTCAGATATGAATTTTGTGATCCCATCTCAAAGCTATAGAAAGTTATTGGGTGTACAACAATTGTTGACGACGATGCCGATGCTGCCGACGCCGGAAATAGTGATGCCTATGTCTTGCTCCACTACGCAGGCGAGACAAAAACGTAAAAGTGACCATATGATTGCTATTTTTTGCATGGTCAGCTCCCCACTTATGGCTCAGCCAATATATTCAGCCTGGAGCAATCTTTAAGCGAATTCTAAATGAACTTGTTAAAGTTTGCCAAGATCAGTCAAATTATTTCAATTTGACATATTTGTATAAAATATTAAGTTCCTCCCCCTTTACTCTTTCAGAGAGAAATTGAGAAATTTGTATTTTGGTTTGTTTTCCATGGTTAACAGCAACTACATTTCTATTTTAGCCTAAATACATTGGGGAAAATGAAAATTTATTCATACAAAAGGAAACATTTATAAAAAAAATGCAATCTTATTCTTTAAAGTGTTATAATCTCCAATTCTTCCAAATTGAAAACAAAATGTATCAATCAGATTAGAAAGATTAAATCAATTTCCTTGACCTCAAAACAAATTTTGATTCACCTGGGCCTTCTTGTGATCTCATTACATCACTTTGATAGGAATATCACAATACTTTATTCCATCATTATCATTTTATCAGATTTACTTATTATTCTTGCACAATAGAGAAAAAATAATGTGTAAAGGTTCAGTATTTTCAGAACTCCCAGAGCAGGAGCACTCTCAAGAATTAAACTTTGGAATAACAACATTTTCCAAATGTTTTTTCCAACTTTGCATAAAGCTAACTCCAATATTTTCAAGTGTTGGTTCAAACCATTTAAAGTGGTAAATGCAACACTTAGAAAAGGGTTGTAACTCCTCCAACCTTTCAAATGTCGATATAACATGTCATTTTTTAGAAAGAGATAAGTAGAATTTCATAAAATGAACCCCCCCAAAAAAAAAAAAAAAAATAAATAAACAAATAAATACTAGAAAATATACAGACCATTTCAAGACTCCAGTATCAAATCGGAGTAAGCACCCTACCCACACATCAACATATTTTTAAATTTCAAAAGGTTATTTATTCATTTTTTTAAGAATATTTACCAAATTATAATGAATCCTAATACAAGATTACTTTCTTTAATACTTATTTTATCAATTGGATCAACCCTCAAAACAGAAGAAATAGATACCAAAATAAAGAGAATGATTCTAATTAATTGAAAATGAAAAATTATTCCCACCTAAAAAAAAATAATTAGATTATAAAAAGATATAAAGCATAACGATAGTAGTAGTAGTAATAATGATAATGATAACAATAATATTTTAATAACATCATTTTCATGATGCACCACTTAAAATTAATAAATATAATTCTTCAAAATCACAATCAAATTTATATTCAATTATACAAAAAAGCAGCAAAATATTAGTTGAACTTAGCTAGACAAATTAAAACTAATTTAATCAAAATTTAATTAAATATGTATTTTCAAATATTGCATTACATATCCTCCCCCCCCCCATTTAAAATTTTAGTCTTTAGCTCTGATTAACTAGATTTTAAAAACTCAAATGGTATGTCAATATCATTTTAAAAATGGTATTCATAAACTGATCTATCAACAATACATACAATTATCTTTCAAAGGAAATCTCAGTGACCAGAGAGTCCAGCAAGCACTCTGCACTGATTTAAATCTGATTACAGAGCCCAGTATCCATTATCAGATTAATTCACTGACCTCTGGTAAGCAAAGGGACAGTTGCTGGTCACTTATTGTTTGAATCTTAAGTGACCATTTGTCTCTTTAGGTCAGACCACATTAAAGACAAAGGTGATGTGTAGTAGTATTGACCAATCAACGAGGAAAATGGTTATCTATATATAGTAGTGGACAAACGGGATTATGGAATTCAATAAGGGATGGGACAAAATATAC
Source organism: Lytechinus variegatus (assembly GCF_018143015.1). Taxonomy (NCBI): domain Eukaryota; kingdom Metazoa; phylum Echinodermata; class Echinoidea; order Temnopleuroida; family Toxopneustidae; genus Lytechinus; species Lytechinus variegatus. The sequence goes on from NC_054756.1 coordinate 19,743,916, forward strand.
ACATTTCATATACACGGTGGCATTTGACAAAAGTTGTGTTCTGTATAGGAATGGATGCCATACACTGTAATTTGAAACACCACAATGGTTACAAGTACATGCTTGATATTGGCAAAGAGCTCATTCACAATTGAAACAGAAAAAGGGGACAACTTTCTAACTCTCTTTCCATCTGTCTGTCTCTGTATGTCTCTCTTTCTCACTCACACACACACACACTCTATCTCTTTCACACACACTCTCTCTATCTCTTTCACTCACACACACATACTCACTCTATCTTTCTCACACACACACTCTCTCTCTATCTTTCTCACTAACACACACACCCACTCTATCTCTTTCTCACACACACACTCTCTCTCTCTATCTTTCTCACTCACACACACACCCACTCTATCTCTCTCTCACACACACACTCTCTCTATATATTTTACACTCGCACACATACACAAACACCCTCTCTATCTCTCTGTCACACACAACTCTCTTTCTCTCAAGCTCTCTCCCTCATACTTTCTCTCCCCATACCAGTGGTTAAACAACTTCTCAATACAAAGTAGAAAAGACAGAATCTTTCATTCTTTTTCTTTCTTTCCCTTTCTCTCCCCCTCCAATCTCTTGGGGTAGTGATTCAGACTCTAGTGATTCCATGGGTGTCTGAGGTCTACACTCTTTCAAACAAGATCTTGATTTCTCTCATCAAGAAAATCATGTTGTGCCACACTAACCTTGGCAAGGTAAATAGGCAACCAATAGTATGCATTCCTCAGTGCAATAGCACTGATATACCAGTTCAGCCATAGCCGGGTATGGTGCAGCAAGAAAATACATAACCTCCAATAGCCCAAAGTTGTCGTGCTACTATATAGACTATACTATTATAATTATCTGTCAAATAATAATAATATTCCGCCTTTATATAGCGTTTAATACGTCGGAACAACGTCTCTAAGTGCTTTACAGACATATTACCCCGGTCATCGGATCCTTTCATGCCCGCATACAATGTATGCACCTTCTCCACTCCCTGGGGAGCATTCCAACAAGAGTTCCAAGACTCAATTGCTAGGCATACTACATTTAGGCTTTCACATCCTACCGGGTACCCATTTAACACCTGGGTGGAGAGTGGCAAAGTGTGGATTAACGCCTTGCCAAAGGACGCTAGGCCATGGTGGGATTTGAACACACGACCCTCTGATTACAAGGCGAGAGTCAGAACCGCTACACCACGACGCTTCCACAAATGGAAAATATCTATGAAATGAAAGAAAATATTCTTTTAGTTATATACATGCTCATTTCATATCTGGGGTAGATAGCACATGCCTATCCAATATCCATTTCTTCATGATTTTATGATCACTAATATGACATAGGACATTTATTAAATACTGGGAGAGTTTGACCACATCGAAAGTAGTAAAATAAAATATTGAAAGGAGCTTGAGTAGAGAGATATGGAATACAAATATAACAGAGAAACAAGGAGAAATAAGAGTATTTACAAAAAGAAAAAAATATATACCATTTATTTCTTTTTGCAGTACTGTTGGTAGATGTTCTCCAAACAACAAATGAGAGCAATATGAGTATTGACGACATGTATATCCAGTCATCAGATGTCTGTTTGTCTGAACACAAATATTAGAATATTAATTGTTTCTTTACTTTCACTGTTGTTGCAGTTATGATTTACATCAAATATTTCACTGTTTTTATTTTTATATTATGTTTTTACTTTGTAAATCTTTCTCAATTCAGCCACTGGCTGTGAAGAAATAATTAAAGGACAAGTCCACCCCAACAAAAACTTGATTTGAATAACAAGAGAAAAATTCAACAAGTATAACACTGAAAATTTCATCAAAATCGGATGTAAAATAAGAAAGTTATAGCATTTTAAAGTTTCGCTTATTTTCAACAAAGTAGTTATATGAACAAGCCAGTTGCATGCAAATGAGAGAGTTGATGACATCACTCACTCACTATTTCTTTTGTATTTTATTATATGAAATATTTTTATTTTCTCGTCATTGTCATGTGAAATGAAGTTTCATTCCTCCCTGAACAGGTGGAATTCCATTATTTTAACATTTTGTGCTTCAGGCAAAGAGGTCCTAATCGTCAAATTTGTAAAAAATGACATATTGTATAATTCAAACAATAAAAAACAAAAGAAATAGTGAGTGAGTGACATCATCAACTCTCTCATTTGGATGTAACTGGCTCTTTCGTATTACTATTTTGTTGAAAATAAGCGAAACTTTGAAATGTCATAACTTCCTTATTTTACATCCGATTTTGATGAAATTTTCAACATTGTGCTAGTCTGATTTTTTTCTATTGATTCAAATCAAATTTTTCTGAGGTGGACTTGACCTTTAAACCTTCAATTCAATATATGTGCTTTCTCCAGTCCCTAGGGAGCATTCACATCCTACTTGACATCCATTTGACACAAAAAAGATTGGTGAAGTGTAGAATGACAGCCTGCCAAAGGACACTGGTGCCATAAAATGATCTGAAGACATGCACCTCCGATAACAGCATAAGAGTCACTACCACTCACCCGGTACACCATAACACTTGCATAAGGGTGTAATCGTAGAGGGCATCTTTAAAAAAATATGATGTAACACTCAACTAGTAAAACATTAAAAAAAGACATACAGGAAGGGAAACCTCTCAAAATGAACATACTCCTGTATTGAAAATCTTTAAATATATGTTTGAAAAAACATAAAGAACTTAATGCCAGAGGTAGATACCATACAAGCCTAATTTTGTTTGTGCTGTCTATAAACAGAGAAAGCCCTTGAACTTTTCAAGAGGTTCTAGAATTTAAAGTGATTATTCATGCAATGCAGAGAAGTCTAATTAAGGAAATTAAGCAATGGCTGGGATTCAAACCCACAACCCTCTGTTTCAAAGTCCGAAGACTAATCCACTGGCCACAATGCTCCACACATATTGCCATATTTCCAAGTAATTTTTTTTTGTATAAGTCCTGAAGGAGGATATTCCTGGACCAACTTGTGCAATGATCATATAATTATAATTATGATAAATGTCCATGACTATATAACAACCAAGGATTTCTATTCTGGTCCATTAAATACATCAAGCAAACAAAAAACAGCAACATAACACAACAAGTGGAATGCCTCTGGCCGTCTCACCTGCACCACACGGTTCAATATAGCAGCAGTGCTGACTTTGAATACTACTCTAACTCGCACAAGATGTTCAGTGATACATGGTTACTCTTATGTCCACTTTTTATGAACTAGACCAATAAACTTACAGAGACATGATGGTTATTCAACAAAAAACCCCAACATGGCCAAAGTTCATTGACCTTATATGAACTGTGACCTTGATCATGTGACCTGAAACTCGCACAGGATGTTCAGTGATACTTGATTACTCTTATGTACAAGTTTCATGAATCAGATCCATAAACTTTCAAAGTTATGATGGTAATTCAACAGATACACCCAGTTCGGCCAAAGTTCATTGACATTTGACCTTGGTCATGTGACCTGAAACGCGCACAGGATGTTCAAAGATACTTGATTACTATAATATCCAAGTTTAATGAACTAGACCAATAAACTTTCAAAGTTATGATGGTAATTCAACAGATACCCCCAATTCGGCCAAAGTTCATTGACCCTAAATGACCTTTGACCTTAATCATGAGACCTGAAACTTGCACAAAATGTTCAGTGATGCTTGATTACTATTATGTCCAAGTTTCATGAATCAGATCCATAAACTTTCAAAGTTATGATGGGAATTCAACAGATATCCCCAATTCGGCCAAAGTTCATTGACCCTAAATGACCTTTGACCTTGGTCATGTGACGTGAAACTCGTGCAGGATGTTCAGTGATACTTGATTAACCTTATGTCCATGTTTCATGAACTAGGTTCATATATTTTCTAAGTTATGATGACATTTCAAAAACTTAACCTCAGGTTAAGATTTCGATGTTGATCCCTCCAACATGGTCTAAGTTCATTGACCCTAAATGACCTTTGACCTTGGTCATGTGACATGAAACTCTAATAGGATGTTCAGTAATACTTGATTAACCTTATGGCCGAGTTTTATTAACTAGGTCCATATACTTTCTAAGTTATGATGTCATTTCAAAAACTTAACCTCAGGTTAAGATTTGATGTTGACGCCGCCGCCGCCGCCGTCGGAAAAGCGGCGCCTATAGTCTCACTCTGCTTCGCAGGTGAGACAAAAAGCACCGAGAAGATAACTTGTAAGGGTAAGATTTCACAAAATATATTTACAACACATGCATCACAATTAACTTGAAATGGGAGACTGAAAAAGAACAAAGCCAGGGTTCTGTGGAAGCAGTTCCCAGTGACTGGGCTATGTAACCAAAAATATGGAGTGCCAGCAACATCATCATCACCTGGAATGCTATTTTTCAACATATTGATGAATACTATAAACAGTGGTCCACACATCACTGTTTTGACCAAACGGTGTGCTCATTTTCTCCACAGAATCCAATTCATCTAGCTTGCAATGACCACCCAATCTACAATCACAGGGAAAATATCAGTCTAATGAAATTAAAAGTCGATCTCTTTCCTCCATCAAATACAGTCTGATACATTGATTAGTAATCTAGAGAGGAAGGACAGTGTAAATGCCTCTGATATGAGGAACTATGACAATGGTGGCTTGCCATACTCCTGTGAGGGCATCTCACTGATGAACATCAAACCAACACTCTCAATGTGGGTCAAATTAAGATGAGAGGATCAAATTCTCCATGTAATTGCCCATTGACCTCTGTAATTTGAAGGCTAATTCGGGTTAATGGATTACAATAAACCGTCAGCTCGTGTCAAGATATTAAATCAAGGAACACTTTCACACTTCAACCTTTTTCTTCTCTACATCCAACGGCCCATTGCTCTCACAAAGGAGATGAAAATAAACACCCAAGGCAATAGATTGGGATCAATATAATTAAAATTTTGGATGTGGATAAGGGGATAGGCCACAATCCCCCTCCCCTCCCCAATGCTCCAGTTATATTAGATCCCTCCTCCATTTTTGGCTTAGCAAAATTTTGGGACAAGAAAATGCTCAGTGTGAGTGTGTGTGTGTTGTTTTTTTCATTTGATTTTTTTTATGAGGGGAGTGCTCCCCCCCTTATCTGCGAAATCCCAGATTCATTTTGCATCTTCAGTCATAGAATCATTTAGAAGTTAGAGGCCCGACGGATGCCTCAAGGGAAATTTGAAGGGGGTATGCATTCTCTGAATGGCTAATTCACACTGACCATGGATGTCTGGGTGTAAAAGCTCAAAGCACAGTACATCTGACTATCTAAAAACAAGAACATTCATTGATATAGCAGTCAGAGTGTTAAGATATATGGTACAGACCGAACTGTGCCATCTCCAAGGAGCTGAAAATTGCCCGATAATTGGCCATTGACCTGTTATTGGAGAGGGTTAAGTAAAGCATGGACCTATCGTAATAGGTCCATGAGTAAAGATAACAGGAAAGAATAACTCCAATTACTAGAAGAGCATCTCCACTAGCCCAACAGGATGCAAAGAAATTGTTTAAAAAACTGTACTAATGTAATGATTATGTAATTGGTGAAAGAAAATTTAGCATTGTTTCATTCTCATACCCTTTGCATGAATTTACCCTAAAATACTCCAGATTGAATGGAGAACAGGATGATGCGACTCTGCAATAAAAATTGTAATTGAATGAAATGAAAGCAGCACTGAAATGAGGTTATTCTGGTACCCAATCTTTCATGGATTGAAATTACCAGAATCTGATCCATTTCTCACTGCATCCACAAAGTCAGGAAGAAGGTATTCACCCAATGCACTGCACGACTGGAAATCCATATGTGGGAATAAAAATCATCAATTTGACCACTTGACAAGCAATCTTCAACAAGTAGATCAGGTAAAAGCTCCCATGCAAGGATGAACAGAGATCAAAAGATCTTTATCTCTTTCAGGGTTATCTTTAACTGCTTATATCAGGGTAATTTATCAGAACATCAAGGATTCTTCCTTACCGTTTGCCAGTATAAAGCCAAAAATTGTTTTGCAAAACAGAAGTTTAATTCAAATGCACGATGAAAGTAAGGATGCACTGTTTATCATAACACTCGAAAACGATACAGTGACATAGTTTCCATTAATCTAAGTTAAACTATGACTATAGTTAGGCTTGTGCACACAGGGTGAAGCCATCAGTTGACATTAATTAGTCTACATCACAGATTGTATATGGGCTGGTGAATACAGACTAGAATGCAGTTGATACAATCCTGGCTGTCAATGGTCTAATGAAAACAGCTTTAATGCATAGGTCAAGCCTTTTTAGTTTGATACTGATACCACTTATTTCATTTTCAATCATTTTTTATTAAAGTAAAACAAAATTAATATAAATAACAAAGAGCAGGAAACATCTATTGCCACCTTCACATGCACAGACAGACAAGGAAATCAATGAAAGATTTTTGTGAGTGAAAACCACAATCTCATCTACTTTCTTGAAGTGGTTTTGTTAAACCAGTTAAGGAAACCAGGTGGGTGTTTCATAAAGCTGTTCGTAAGTTAAGAGCAACTTTAAGAACGACTGGTGATCCTTTCTGGTGGTAAATGGTATTAGCTTTGGCAATGGTTAAGCGCGTAAGAAAGGTTCACCAGTCGTTCTTAAAGTCGCTCTTAACTTGCGAACAGCTTTATGAAACGGCCCCAAGTTTGTGGAAATACTCTCAGGAGAGTCACCTGTTCTGAGCAAAATTTAAAACTGCAGTATGCAGTGTAGGCATTCTACAGACAGTGTGTACAGACATGCACACACTCTCGTACTTCCCTATGAGGATAGCTTCCCGAACAACAGTGGTGTCCTCACCACACTAAAACCAGCTGAAAAACCCTCATCACGAGGTGGTTTTCGAATCTGGTTTGGATGACCACTTAAGACCACTTCCACGACAGCTTCAGGCATTCCCAATAGATACGAAACTGGTATCCACTTAACTAGTTTGAAGGTCAAGTCCACCCCAGAAGAATGTAGATTTCAATAAATAGAGAAAAATCTAACTTGCATAACACTGAAAATTTCATCACAATTTGATGTAAAATAAGAAATTTATGACATGTTTTTATTTGAATCAACTTTTTATTGGTGGTGGACTTATCCTTTAAGAAGTAGAAGAGAATGGGGTCATATTTCTCATTGCAGACAATCAGTTCTTGACAGATCACCTCCATATGCAGAGACCGACTAGAATATCAATGAAAGTTCAATTTAAGTGAATCATATTTCTCATTGCGGTAAAGCGGTTCTTTGACAGATCACCTCCAAATGGCAAGACTGACTCAAAAATTTCTAATCGCAGGAAATGGGGTTCTTAATAGATCAATTAAATGATTTGTCAAAATTAAAAAATATTTTTAAGAATGCAGGACATTCAGTTATGAGAAAAAATTCCATCTGGAGAACGGCAATTAACATTGTGCAACTATATAGTGAGACTAAATGGGATATTATTCATAACTGCCCTGCACACCATAGAGCTGGTGATGAGTACAGTAAGAAAAATAATGCAAGCATGACAGCTTTCCAGACTCCTAAGAAGGGTGTAAGGTCTCACTTTGCGCCCCTGACCCACTTGCCACTCCCACATTGTACATGTTTACCTCTTTGCGCCCCTGACCCACTTGCCACTCCCACATTGTACATGTTTACCTCTTTGCGCCCCTGACCCACTTGCCACTCCCACATTGTACATGTTTACCTCTTTGCGCCCCTGACCCACTTGCCACTCCCACATTGTACATGTTTACCTCTTTGCGCCCCTGACCCACTTGCCACTCCCACATTGTACATGTTTACCTCTTTGCGCCCCTGACCCACTTGCCACTCCCACATTGTACATGTTTACCTCTTTGCGCCCCTGACCCACTTGCCACTCCCACTTTGTACATGTTTACCTCTGTTCGCCCCTGACCCACTTGCCACTCCCACATTGTACATGTTTACCTCTGTTTGCCCCTGACCCACTTGCCACTCCCACATTGTACATGTTTACCTCTGTGCGCCCCTGACCCACTTGCCACTCCCACCTTGTACATGTTTACCTCTGTTCGCCCCTGACCCACTTGCCACTCCCACCTTGTACATGTTTACCTCTTTGCACCCCTGACCCACTTGCCACTCCCACCTTGTACATGTTTACCTCTTTGCACCCCTGACCCACTTGCCACTCCCACATTGTACATGTTTACCTCTGTTCGCCCCTGACCCACTTGCCACTCCCACATTGTACATGTTTACCTCTTTGCGCCCCTGACCCACTTGCCACTCCCACCTTGTACATGTTTACCTCTTTGCACCCCTGACCCACTTGCCACTCCCACATTGTACATGTTTACCTCAGTCTATTTTATCCCTTTCTTCACTGGATTGTACCTGTGCTCTGCATATTGGTCAAATAAATAATGGATCTGAATAATTTTTGTTAAAATAAATATACTTATGTTACATATATTAACTGAAAAAAAAGGATACACTTAAATTGTTAGTCATGTTTGTTTTAAAATTCCCAAACTTTTTTTCATTTTCTTGGAGTCATATAACCTACTTTAGGTTTGGCCCTAAAATGATTGCTCATTAGGGCTGCATGCATCCCATACCATGGCATGGCTCTCCCTACTTGCAATCAAATCTAGGTAATTAATGATACTCATCTAAATGTAATTTAAATGCACAATTGATGATTGAGAGGGGATATTTATCTCACTCAAACTTGTTAAAACATTAAATAAGGCAAAGATTACTTCGTAATGGTGACACCACTTAGAAATCATGAAAAACTAATGTCATATGAATTATGTATCAATTCATTAGTGCCAAAATGTCATTCTGTTTTTCCTTGCTAAAAATGAATAATTAAGAGCAGCCTGAAACTACCTACTAGCATAGGATTTGATTATTAATCTGAATATATTACCTAAAACTAAGGTCTATAATGATGATGAATCTTGCCATACTGCTTTGATTTACAAAAGTGAGCAGATTTGTTGGGAAAGGACTTTACCAAATGTTGCAATAAATTGCCCAGGTGGAAAACAACAAATGTTTGGGGGGAACTTCATGTAAATACAGGATGATGATAATTATAAAAGAAAATATCAAACCTTAAAAAAATGAGAGAGAAAGGGAGAGGGAAAGAGACAGAGGAAAGGAGAAAGAAAGTGAAACAGAGAAAGAGGGAATTGAAAGATGGAAGATAGAGTAAAAATGAAGAACAGGGAATGAGAATAAAGAAAAAGGGAGAATCATAAAGGGGATGGAAACAAAATTAAAAAGGATGACAAAAAAAACATCTAAAAAAAAAGACGGAACAAATAAGAAAAAAAAGAGGAAAACACAGAAATGGGATAAAATATAATTTGGATTAAATCTTTTTATCATTTTTTTTCCATTTCCTATTCAACGTTATGAAATTCTTACAATGAAATTCCAGTTTATCACATGGATGCTACTAACATTAGATCTTTATTTTTTTTTATAGAGCTTTGATGTAAGAAAACCAAGAAAAATTACAGTACACAAAGTAATGTCCTACAAATCTATCATGGCCACATTACAAAAAAAATAGACGAGCAATTTTTTTTACCAAAAAATAGAATATACCATGATTGCTGTCTTGAATCTTCAACGTGCTTTTTTCTTTAATCACAGTTACATGACAAAAGAATAATAGGAAAGGCCTAATCATACATCATCTGGAAATACGTCAATTCTAATAATAATACATGAGATTTTTATAGCGCATTTTCCATCCTGATTAGATGCTCAAGGTGGTGCAGAGCAGGACAACAAACACTATTTACATGTAATACATGTCTGAACAATAAATCAATGTCTATCAAAAAGCACTCTTATACAGGTATGTTTTCAGGTTGCCCTTGAAGGTGGTCACTCAAGTCTTGGGTTTTCAAACTCTGTGGAAGAGAATTTCACGGGTTAGGCCCTGCATGAGCAAAGGCCTGTTCCCTGCATAATTTTGGAGCAACTGGAATTTGTAAGATGAGATTAGATGATGAAGATCGTAAGGTTCTTGAGGGTGGGTAATTATGCATCAAAGACTTATTGTAACTGGGGGAAGTTCCATCGACTATATGAAGAAAGAAAAATGTTGAACCCAAAAATGTAGAAAAATTATGTAATCGTTGGGAGTACCACCTCAACACTAAATTGTAGAATTGGAAATTATTTCATAAGGTTTTTCTTGAAAACTATTGTCTATGGAATGAAAACACTTGTAAAAATGCATTGACATAAAACAAAGATGAAAGCGCTGTCATTTTTAAAAAGAAGTCTACATAAAAACCCGCTTGTGTAAAGTTCAAGAGCATTTAATGTCAATAAATTGCCATAATCTCACTCCTTTCCAACACCTAATGTAATGGATTTTGATTGGATGGATGAGATGAGAGTGCTATCAAACAGCATTACTCCATGGATAATGCTTAGAAAGTAGGTGTGTCTTACAGAGACAAAATGAAGATAAAATGGTTTCCGAATACCAATTCCGAGATATTATAAGGGTATTTTATCTCACTGATTTTAACAGAGATGAGATATCATATTTCATCGGAGATAAAACGGATCTCAGAATACCACCCCATGTTTTGTAGATGGCAACAAGGCTCTGATTTGATGAAGCAATGCAATATGGTACACCAAATGCAAATCCTTTCAAAAGGGCAAGGTAGAATCCATAAAATTGAAATCTAGGTCTTACCTTACCACACCCTTGCCCACTTTGACTGAACTCCTGCATAACATATTGTTCAGAGATTCTAAAATATGGTTTCGAAATTTAAATTCAGCACAACACTCATTATTCATGAAACCATACAATTAAATCAAGGTTGCTACAAAAAAACAAATCAAATATTAATAGAAATCACCATCTTACACTGTTTACTGCATGACTATGGGATATGAGGTATGCAAGCCAGTTCTGGGTCAATTAGAAGAAAAAAAGGAGAAAGAGAAAGAGGAGAAGGAGGAGGAAGAGGAGTAGGAGAAGAAGAAGAAAAAGAAGGAGAAGAAAAAGAAGAAGAAAAGGAAAAAGAAGAGAAGGAGAAGAAAAAGAAAAAGGAGGAGGAGAAGAATGAGGAGAAGAAAAAGTACTTTGTTCCTGGAGCTGTAGTTTGTTTTTTATTATTAATTATCATTACTGCTATCATAATTGTTATCATCACTATCATCATTTCTATCAATGTTACTAATTTTATGATTATGATTATTATCGTTATCCTCATCATCATCATCTTCATTATTACAAATATTACGTGATTCATTTGGCATTCATGTCCACTCTGCAGACTGCCCTGGAATGAATTAAGTGTTACTATTACTATGGCTATTGGAGATTGTTCAAAGGTGTTATACTAATGCATTTGATGATTAATAACTCTGAGAATCAATAATTAAGATAAAACCTCTTTCTCCCTCACACCCTCCAGCGTGGGATAAGCAGGTCTTTAGAGACTTTAAGCCATCTTTAAGTTGCAGACATGTCTTGTACAGTGATATCAGAGACAGGAAAACGCGGGTGTGAATTAGTCTGACACCTACATGCCTGGGAGAAGCTCTGCTTAAAGGACCTGATCACCTGCTTATTTAAGACAATGACCGAGATTGAATAATCGCTAGATGTATTGAATAATAGAGGCATGCAGTGTTGTAGTGTCATCTGCAATCGAATGTCAATATTCATGTTATGGGGGGGGGCAATATATGGCCCTCCCCCCCCCCCCCCCCTCCTGGGCCATGCTCTCTGTCTGTCTCATTCTCTCACTGTCTCAAGCATGTTTAGGGTCTGAAACTGTCCACTAACCACTCTCTGTAAATTGGATTAAAACACTGATGTGCAAGGGATAGTCCACAATTAATCACCTTGCCTCTCCGCTCTTCAGAAAATGGAATTAGACTCTTGATGTGAAAGGGACAGTCTACAATTAATCACTTTGCCTAGCCACTCTACAGAAAATGGAATTAGAATCTTGATGTAAAGGGACCAGTTCACAATTACTCACCTTGCCTTCAGAAAATTGGGATAAGAATACATTTGTGAAAAGGACAAATATATACAGTGTATCATATTGCAGATCCATTCTTCGAAATTTGGGGTATGAAAGGGGAATAAAACGGGAAGCATAATGTATCAGGTTACCTAGCCATTCTTCAAAATTTAAGATTAAAATACGGATACAGCCTACAGGTCAGCATACATATCACTTCCAAATCCGGCTGCTATTCTACGCCCAGTTAAAATTTTTGAAGGCTTTGCCTGCCTATCACCTTGCCTCATTAATTCATAATGTAGAATTCCCTTAAGAAGCATTGGTTCTGGGACAACATGTGATACTGTACATATCTAAAACTGATACAAACACAGGAAAAGAACCAGTGGTGTAATGAGCCACAAATTTTGAGGGAGCTAGATATGGCATATCAGGAAAAATTTATAAAAAGTTGTGCAAGAGTAAAGCAAGCATGCAAACATTTTGACACTTTTAATACAAAGATTCGTTTGTGATAGATTTTGACATAATATAAAACAAAAATAATACATTTCTCCCTATCTCGTTCCTTTTCTGATTCTTGGTCGTGAAAAATTTCATCATGAGCCGATGGCCATCTTAAACAAAATAATTTTCTTTTCTTAATCCACAATTGATGATTTGAATATCTTGGGGAGAAGGTGTACAAATTCTGATTCCTTATATCATTTTTCCAAGACTGTGTCTGATATAATCTTTCTCCATATCTCCTTGAAACATACATTTAATTTGAAATTAACAAATTCTCTCTTTTGTTGGATTTTTCACATGCAGTCATCCATTTTATACTCGCACACATTTGTTGTATATTTGCACTGTACATTTCAATGGAGGTCAATAGTATCATATTACACCCAAATTGGATTGTGTCTGGAAGGCAATCATCATGAAAAGGTATCATCTCCCCTATCAACTGAGCCTTACCCATCATTTCCTTGGTTATCTTGTTGCTAAAAAACATTGATTTTTATAGACTGATCTAAAAAAAATCAAATGTCTGTATTCTATTTTAAAGTACAAGGTCACAATTTTAGCAAAAATGTGTTCGTTCTTCTTTTCTTTATTCTTCTTGTTATTTTTGTTTTATTTCTTTTCTTCTTTTTCAATTCATTTGTATGAAAAATTATAGAAATAATCACTTCTTTGATATGCATAATAACATATAAATAGTATCTATGTGTGTGGAAGAAATGTTTAAAATTTGTATATGTGGCTAATATGTGTGCTGCTTAAAAACGCATGTTTTTATTAAACACAGATTTGACTCTGTTGAATTCTAATTTATGAATTATTGATTTTATATCATGAGTGTTGGACATTACTTTGTGTTTCAGAGAGACAATCCTTTGATTGTGAACAAACATTTCGAACTGGGTTGATATTTCTGAATCAGATCACTGTATTGTATCCATGAATGTATTTATTGCGTGTGTATTATGAAACTGACATGTTAGGGACGAATTCCAACAACTTTTTTATTTACTGGGGTGCGGTGGGAGTTTAGATTTAGGGCTTTTATAAACTCGTAATTTATCTCATGCATGAGACAGTCATCTTCCCTTCATATTCATCTTACTACTTCTGAGTTTGAGGTCGCCTTAGAGATGAAGCTATCAAGAAATATTATTTATGATTACAAAATACTGCATATATATATCTATGACCTGGCATTTCAAAGCCCACAATGGCTCCTATAAAATGATTTTTAGAGAGAGATTTGTATTGATCTTGAATAGGCACATCCTGAGCTTTAGAATGATTCATATCTTATAAAAAAATATATAACTTTTCACCAGATGAGTGACTGTACTGCTTCCAGAAGAAGAAGATACAAAATGATCAACAAGCACCCATGAACGTATTAGATTGATTTTAAAGGAAATTCAGTGAGAGCTTCACAGAAAGAGGGAGAAAACAAGGTTTGAAGTCTTAGGTATGCCACTTGGAATTGATCAGAGGGCCTGAAAATCACTTAGAATCCAATAATTTGCCCACAAAAATGCTAAAACTATGGCCTGAAAATAAATTGCCAGAGCCTGAATTCCTGAAGCCTGAAAACTGGCATCCCTGAAGTCTGGAATTCATTCAAGCATGGTGTGTGCAGACTCTGCAATCTCAGTAAAACTTCCAGTCATCCATGAAAAAAATGACGTCAAGAAAATCTGAAATCTTGTCTTTAATATAACTAAGCAACTTCATATTTGACAGTGCAAATAAGATTTACTATTTCCGATATGCCAATATATCTCCTTTTTTTTCTTTCTCAGGACCAAATTACTATTCGGGCTTTTTTTTAATACAGAGAACATTCCTTGGTGACTATTTTTGGCTTTGGGGTGGCTGGTAACACACACAAAAAAATGTAAGCCAAATGTCAAGGTGCTTGAATCGTATCTCCATGTTTGATGGATCTCCCAACAGATGTTGGGTCTATCTCTCTTGATCAGTGGCAAATTTGACCATGCTCCTCCTCATTAATATTTGACCAACTCCAATTGACCTGCAATTGGCCTGGATGACGTATTGTCCTTGGTCATTAGGGTTCCATTTCATTTTTTTTTGTACAAATTAATCTGTACTACACGAGATGGGAATGGGGGAAACAAGAATCAAGGGAATAGCGATCCATCTTTTTCCCACTTTACTCAGTTATTAACAGAGCTTTATAGTTTTTATCATTTTTATTGATTTTTTTAATCATTATTTTCTTCTCCAGCCATCATTCATATAATATATTTTCCACATCATAGCAAATATACATGTACTGTAAATAAAAAAAAAACTTTTTTGGCATGAAACATCCTGCTTGGTTATTTCTTTTGATTGGTATTTTACTGTGTGCTGACTGCGAATAATATAGATTCACATTCATCTTGCAGCAAACAAAGCTATGCACTATAATTTTTTTTGCAGTATTTGTATTAGTGTTTATGATCGTGTTAATGGTATTATTTTTTTGTTCATTCAAGTATGAGTCATGAGATAAATTTGCGTATGGTTTAGAGTAAACTCACCAAAAACAGATTCAATACAAAACACTATCACCAGCATTGAGAAAATCATTATCCTCATCGAATCCAAAATTGACATCAGTAACACATCATCATTCTCCTCCTCCTCATCATTATCAGCCTCATCACCCTCAACATCATAATCACCATCATCAACAGCATTACAATCATCCACATCATTAACAGCATCATCATCATCATCATCTTCATCATCGATCATCTTCATCATCATCATTGTCATTATCATGATCATCATGATCATCTTCATCATCATCATCATCATCATCAAATCATATATTACATCAAAAACTTTGACATTAACAACATCATCATTCTCCTCCTCCTCATCATCCTCATCATTATCAGCCTCATCATCATAACCATCCTAATCGTCATCATAATCACCAACCTCATCATCATAACAATCATCAACATCATCATCACCACCACCATAACCTCCACCAAAACCAGCACCACCACCCAAATCATCATCAACATGACGTCACTAATCCAACGCTAACGCAGAAATAATATTCAACTTATAGACTCACACTTTTGCAACTTCTTGAGGGTTGATTTGGAAGGCCAAATGACTGCCTGGAACGCTCCCAAACCTTCCAGCTGTGTTGGCCATTGAAGGTGTTCCAGGATTATAGCATAGGGTTTCTAGCTCTTCTGGAGGGATGGGTGTGGCAGGCAACAGGGGCTGAGCTGAAACCAAGGAGATACAAAGGGTTGATCACATTGAGGATATATCAACATGAGCATATCCCCTAATAAAGAGGGGTAACAGTGAAAATACAGCTCAGAATGAAGCATGTACATAAGAGGAAGAATTATAATGGGAAATGAGACAAAAGTTTCATTGAAGGAATTTATGATATTTTATCTTATAAATTCTGATTTGCGCAGAAGTTAAATACATTTAACTAAGCGTCTCAGCCAATCAGATCAAAAGAAAGTTGTAAACATTTCAGACAACAAATGTTGATAAGAACACTCTCCTAAAGATACAAGAATATGAAAACAGCTCATTCCATTAATATATACGGTAGATTTATCATGAATCAGAATGAAATTTGATTTATACCTTTCTTCCCTTTTTTACTTTTCATTCCTCTCTCCCTTCTAAATAGGTGAAATTGCTGTCAAAATGCAACAGCGATGCACCTATTGCATTTATGAATCTAAATAATGTTCATACTGAAGCACATTAACGAGAGACAGCAGCTAATCTCAAAACACCTTCCAATTCAATTAATTTGTCAGGAAAGAAAAGTGAAATATTTATTGGTAGTTATCATCTTTGAGACGTCAAAATGCATAATGCCTTAACTAGTAACTCTGTCCAATATCAGAAAAATGAAGTAAAGGTTGAAAGAAAAAGACAAATAAAAATGAATTGAAAAGGCACCATGACAAACAATACACCTTCAAATATCTTTCATCATATATTATCATATTTGGTTTCCTTGACCCCCCCCAAAAAAAAAATACTAATAATAGTAATTTAATAAAATAGGAAATGAATGAATGAAAAAATAAATAAATAAATAGATAAATAAATAAATAAATAAATAAATAAATGATAACGAATTTTAAAAGATATCTATATATCTACATGTAAATATGAATAAAAAATGAAATAAATAACTTTTTTTATATCAACATCCTGATTAATTTCAAGGGGCAGACAGATTGATTTTGTCATTTTATGCCAACTGTACTTTTGAACAAAATTATGCATTGAAATTGTCTTCCAGACTAAAGAATGCAAACAACACTAACAGTAAGAATAGAGTTATTAAGGAAATTTTTCATGGTGAACAATAAATGTACCGGCTTTACAGTTTACAATGTGTTCTTTTTCCTGTAGATGGCAGTATAACGCACTTGCCAAAATATAAAGGGGGTCCTTTTTAAAACTGCATGTAAACATTCATGTATGTCCACAAATAGAATACAAAATGTATCCTGAAGCCTCTATAGGTCAAATATATGTAGAATGATCATTCTGAATCACTGGCCAGGTGAATTAACCCATTGCTTTCTTGAACAAGGTGGATAATGAAAAAGCCTATAGAAAAACAGAATTAAGTAGTCAATAGATTAATAGACTACAAATAACTTACGTATAGTTAGAGGTCCACATTTTCCAATGGTCACATTTTCAAAGCTGGCTGCCTTCTCAAATCCAAGCAATCTGGTAAAGGGGGGAACAGGGACAGATAGTCAGGATAATTATGAAAATACTTACCTGATTTTCTTATTTACGAGATAACTCATACATCTACTTGATTTGCTAGTTCAGCCCTCTGGACTGCCATACCCGAATAGAACTCCCAAGGATTTAAAAAGCGCGAGCGCGCCCTCTCCCGTTCAGGCTTACTACCCATGATCACCGCGCAACTAGCGTCCATCTTCCTCACCTTTCGCAAGCCCATACGTTGAAACATGTTGCTACGCAAGGCGGAGGGTCGGTGGGAGGGTATCAAGTAGATGTATGAGTTATCTCGTAAATAAGAAAATCAGGTAAGTATTTTCATAATTTACTTCAATAACTCCATACATCTACTTGATTTGCTAGACCAGCACGGACTCAAACCGTAGGGAGGCATGTTTTCAATTGTAAGCCTAAGAAAATTTTAAAAGAAAAAAACAAAAACAACGAAATTTAGGGAGAGGGGGAAAAAGCCGCAGCTGCTTTAAGCGCCGAAGCAGCAAATCTCGCCTCGCTGGACTGAATGTCCTTCAAGTAGAAAGAAGTGAAGGAGTTAGTTGAGCGCCAAAAGGCGGCCCTCAAAATTGTCCTCGAGAGGAATGCCCTGTATACTCAGGAATACTAAGTATCATGGGCCCTCGGCCTAGTGTCAGGAGAACAACATCACCTGCTGACTAGAGCGTAAGAATCGAAATTTGTTGAAAATTTCAACAAGAATCGTGATCGGAAAACTGAAGCTTTTAAGGCTCAGTAAGTGATCAATCGACCAATCTGAGAAGGCGAGATATCTCAGAACCCCTACCGAAATTTAAGCGTGCCGCTTGCTAGTAACTAGCATGCGACTAGCAGGGCACTCGCTTAATAAGCGAGTGCATGCTAGCGAACAGTCCCTGCTCGCTAAAAGATCGCTTAACTATTACTCTGCACGCATATCACACGCTTATTAAGCTAACCGCATGCTAGTTACTAGCATGCCGCAAGCTTGCGCAAGCTAGTCGCACGCTTCCCGCAAGCTTGGAAATTTCTGTAGGGGAAGCCTCCGCGTGGGAGAAAGCGCCCACAATTCGATATCTGTCTCAAATGCGTGAGGGCAGAAATCTGCAGAATTCTGATAGAGAGCTGTGGTAAAAAGTTACTAGCGGTCCGAAGGGGACCAGGAACGACGGAGAGTAGGGATTTAGGAAGAAAACCACTCGTAAGGCAGACAAGGGCCGAGAAAGCGACTGAGTGCCATCCTGTTAATAAGGAATGCCGCGGACATGTTGCCTATGTAGAATAGAGCAGTCTGGTCAAAACAGCTCAACCGGGCGTGTCAGGGATACAGCGCGGTACACATCACGACAAAAGTGTGTTAGACCGAGTGATCGAGAGAGAACTCAGGATCCCCTTTCTCCCATACTGATTGAAGCACCCATCTGAGGGTGCAGTGCCCGCGGTGGAAGAGGTGGCTTGGCTCAAGCCACCATCGCCGAGAGAGCCCGTGAGGCTAGGCTGCGATGGCTGTCCGCTGGGCGGGGGAATCCCTAGCAGCAGCAAGTGTACGCCAGAGGGAGCTGGCGAAAAAAAATCTGTCACGATATTACGTGTAAACGACCATCAAGAGATGCTCTAAACGAACAGACATCGCCAGATATGATACCTCAACCGTTACATTCCCAACGGAATCGAATGAGGTAGCAACGGCCCTGTCCTATCAAGTTAGGGACGGAAACTGGCTAAGAGTGTCGAAGTCCTCGCTTGAAGAAACAAGCGAAGGAGACTTCAGGAAGTAATCACAAAATTTCCATCAGTCTGCGGTGAGAACCAGTTGTTTATGAAAACAGTCACAAGGCCTGTTTCTCAGGTGATCGTAAGAGCGAGCACCGCCGGCGCCGGTTGCGGCAGCGTGGAACAGTCCGATATCGGTAAGATAAGGAGCTCCAAAAAGCTGCGGGGGGGGGCGGCAAAAATGACGCCCTAAGCAGCGGGGGATGAGAATCTAAATTTTTAAAAGAAGAACTCCAGTGAAGTAAATCACTTACATGGAGAGGCTCATCCACAGTCGGCCCGAGAGAAGGCGGGTCGTAGTGATCGTGGTTAGGAAGGCATAAGCATACATCCATCCACTGTTACATCATCCTCGGTCGTGCGGTGACCCTGGCCACATGCCTTGCATGGAAGGATGAAAGCAGCATGCGGGGCGACTCGAGTGTGCCGTGAAAAAATTTCTAAGAAAGAAGCCGATTCGACTAACGGGCACGGTAAAGACATCCACCGTAGACCACTCCGCACAAGGAGGGAGCGGCGGAGACGCCCGCAAGATTGACCCACATAGAGGGCAGTCTATAAGATAGACAGTTAGAGCTCGACCGATGGTCTGGCGGTGTACAGTTTGGTGTGAACTCGCCGACCCGGTACGGTGGGTGTGCCCAGAAAGTAGGCATAGAATGCCGACAGAGAATCCTGGGGCTTTAAACAAGTTTGAACGCACGTACATAGCCAACAATCTCATGAGATGTACGGCGGTTACTTTCCTCCGAGATGATGTTTACCCAACCGGGAAAGACTCGGGGAACAGCTGTGAATGTCAACAGGAGGGATATCTAGCATATGAAAAGCTGATTCCTTCCACGTATTCGGTGCGGGTGCTGCCGGCGGTGTCCGGGGGGGCGACCGGTGATGGCAGCTCGGGCAGGGTTCGTACGAGCCGCCCGAATACGAGACAAATAGGTTAACATAACCATAATGCACCGGGTGGTGAAGGCATAGCGATTATTAAGCACAGGAGAACTTTTAATCGCCGTGACATTCAGATCCGATATACATACTCATAAGCTCGGAGAGCTATGAGATAGTGAGACATACCGCTGAGCGGTGATGGTGCTCATATCAGAGTCGCCCTCTCTTCAGCGGCGATCGCTGGAGAACGGGTGTCTGTACTATAGCCCTGACTCTGGCGTTGCAAGGGTAGGAGCTAAGTAAGACAGGGCACCCTTACTTTCGAATAGAAAGTGAGGTTCAGGCCAGAAAAGCGACGGTCCCGTCGCCTGGGCGGACGGTCCGCGGACGTGATAGGTTGTCCTCTCAAAGCAGCCAAACATTCTCACGAGAGAAGTGCGGCATGCGGTATGTGAGAGATTCATACCTCCAATCTACGGGCCCGCTTAGGGGGAAGAATGGAGAGAGTTACCGCTGAAGGAGTCGTCGCCGTATGTGAGCTTGACGTAGAGGGCGAAATCGGGAGTACCTGCATAATAATCGCCCCCCCCTGCCTCTGCCTTCTCGCTAGCCTCGAGAGGCTTGAAAATTTCGAGACGGCGGCGCCGGAGCCTGGCGCTTCCGGGCAGCAGCAGAGCGGGGGTGGGTTTACACCCACGGAGCTGGCGGCTTCCTCGTCGTAGGAGCCGCCTCGTCTAGAGCGACCCCGTCACTCTCCGAGACCCCCAATTCGGCTGATTGAGCTCGGAGCGCCTGAAGAGGCGGGGCGAGAAAATATGGACTCCCTTGCTTCATCAATACCCCCGCTCGGAGGGTAGATGTGAGGTAGATACTTGTCAAGCAGCGCCTGAGCGCTTACTGAAAAGTCGCCCGCGGGATAGGGGTTGTCCTCGTAAAGGGAGTCTCGCTCTATGGACTGAACCGGGAGGTTGTCCAGTAAGCGCCGGGGTGGCCCCGCGTGTCGGCTGGGACACGTGCTCTGAGATCGACGAAAATGCTGGAAAGCACACGCGATCTTGGGGCACCCGGTTAGTCGGTGCACTGGCTGGCGATTTAACAGAATCGCTCGAGGATTTCCCGGGTGTCTGGTGGTTATTGCCCACTTGTCTCGCTTGATGCTCAGGGGCATCAGCGGGGTGAGTAGACGTCGAGGGTGGGGTGAACCCGCACTACTCGAAAGCAGAATGTAGCAGCATGAATAGCTGTGACATCTGACCACCGACACAAGGGTCTGAAGGAGGGACGCCCATGGCAACAGGGCTGGCCGACCTCACCTTCGACCTCTTCTTCTTCGCGGCCTCCGCCGGTGTGGCCGGGGCAGAAGAAGGCACAAGAGGCACGGGTGATTTCTTACGATTTGCCGCCCATGGCAGGGCGGCCGTCAACAACGAAACTTCACCCGAATCTGACGGGGTCAGATTGTGGTCACAGTCTGATGTGTGACGCCTCTCGCGGTAGCAGAATGTAGCAGCATGAATAGCTGTAACATCTGACCACCGACACAAGGGTCTGAAGGAGGAACGCCCATGGCAGCAGGGCTGGCCAACCTCTCCTTCGACCTCTTCTTCTTCTTCTCTTTCTGCGGGCTCCGCCGGCGTGGCCGGGGCAGAAGAAGGCATGAGAGGCACGGGTGATTTCTTACGATTTGCCGCCCCTGGCAGGGCGGCCGCCGACAATGAAACTTCACCCGAATCTGACGGGGTCAGATTGTGGTCACAGCCCGATGTGTGACGCCTCTCGCGGTAGCAGAATATAGCAGCATAACATGTATGACTGTAACATCTGGCCACCGATAAGAGGGTCTGAAGGAGGAATGCCCATGGCAACAGGGCTGGCCGACCTCTCCTTCGACCTCTTCTTCTTCTTCTTATTTTGCGGGCTCCGCCGGCGTGGCCGGAGCAGAAGAAGGCACAAGAGGCACGGGTGATCTCTTACGATTTGCCGCCCCTGGCAGGGCGGCCGCCAACAACGAAACTTCACCCGAATCTGACGGGGTCAGATTGTGGTCACGATCAGATTGTGGTTACAGTCTGTGTGACGCCTCTCGCGGTCAGGGGCTGGGCGATCTCTCCCGATGCTGTCAACGGAGGACGACTTATACGGCAGAGATCCTGACCTGTGCCGGGGGGAGAGAACCGCACTCTCCCTCCGGACTTCTGGTGACCCGGTAGCCGGTGGGTCGCATAGCCCTATGGGTGCTGCGGCGGCAGGACCTAGTTTAGGCTTGGAAGCCTTGGCTACCACTTTTTCCTTTGTCCGAGACCGTGGCACCACAGTCTCGGCCTTCCTTCTCTTAGCATCCGACCGCAAATTCGGAATGCTGAACGACGCACCCTCATACTCACCGCCGCTGGGCGCTCACCGCGGCGTCCCTCCTGCTCGCCTGGAGGCGGCCGACTTCTGTAACTTGCAATCGGGACGGTCCCCGTGGAGGGCACCAGGTCCTCTGGGGCTGTGTTAGTCCCATTCAAAGATACCTCTCTCTACCCTGAAAAAGGAAAAACAAGAATTTTTCTTTTTCTTTTTTTTTACAAAGATCTCGCTTAGATTAAAAGTGGAGACCGGAGTGGTCTTTCCCTCCTCCTAAAAGGAGTTTGTTTGAGCAAACAGAACAAACCAAGAGGGGAGGGGTAGGGAGGAAGAAGAACCTAAGAATAGTTTAGGTATCTGCCTGTAAGAAAATAAAAAGGAGGTCGGAGACTTTGAAAAAAAGAAACTCCTACAAGGTTCCCCTACTATATTCTCTTTTTTGTGCCCGAAGGAAAAATTCGAAACAAAATTCAAAAATGAATGCAAGTTCAGAAGAGAACGAAGTTTCCACCTGCGAAGAAACACAAAAACAAGCATTTCAGAGCAGGAAGAAAAGGGATTGAGAGACAAATAATTCCAGATAAGAGAAATTTTACGATAATTTCCAAGAGGAAAAAAAAAAAAGTAACCTCCTGTGGAAAGGTAAAGAAATTCAGAACAGGAGGAAGGAGGAACGTCTCTAGTAACGATTCCAAGAGGAAGAACGACACAGTAAATCCTCAAAGGGAATCGTAGAGCCCGCCTGTCGAAATAAAAAATATATAAGACTAGGAGGGAAGAGGGAATTGAACGAAGAAAACAATTCCGGGACAGGTCAAAAAAATTTCTAACAGGAAGGAGACCCCACCTGTAAAGAACAAAAATTTTTTTTTTTTTTTTAGGGGGGATTGAATAACCAAACAATCATCAGGTATAATTGCGTAAGCCGAATTAAACAATCCCCGAAGCGTCTGTGAATAAAATATTAATCAAGAATTTTATTCAGAACAGAAAGGAAAAGGAATTGAGCTTTAGGATCCGCCTGTGAATAAAATATCAATCAAGAAATTTATTCAGAACAGAAGGAAAAGGAATTGAGCTTTAAGATCCGCCTGTGAATAAAATATCAATCAAGAAATTTATTCAGAACAGAAGGAAAAAGGAATTGAGCTTTAAGATCCGCCTGTGAATAAAATATCAATTAAGAAATTTATTCAGAACAGAAAGGAAAGAGAATTGAAGAATTAATCAATCAATAATCAATCGAAAATCTTAAGAAATCAATTCCAGAAAGCAAGGAAGGAACAGAGTTGAAGATCCCAACCTGCAAAAAGAAATAACAATAACACCCTCGACAACAAAGTGTAGAGGCTGTCTAGAATTTAATTCAAAAACGGCACCAAAAGCCACCACGCTTTGAACGTGAAGAACAATAACCATGACAGGTGGTGAAGGCTTGCTGCCACGTAGGCAGGCCAAGCCCGGTGCCTCGCGAACGCGCTAGCGATGCGGCGCGACGAGAACTCAAACGTTAGAAAAACAATTTAAGTGTCACCAAAAACACGTCTAAAAAGTCACGCCAAGTGTAAATTCTGAACACAATCTTACACACAAATGGAAAGATTGAAATTAAAAGGGAGAATGCACCACAGATAAGCGAAAATAATATACCAAAGCTCAAAAAGATTTGAGCTCTTAGGAGACTTATCTGAGCACGTCTTGACAGGTGGCTTGCCGAAAGCAAAAGAGGAAGATGGACGCTAGTTGCGCGGTGATCATGGGTAGTAAGCCTGAACGGGAGAGGGCGCGCTCGCGCTTTTTAAATCCTTGGGAGTTCTATTCGGGTATGGCAGTCCAGAGGGCTGAACTAGCAAATCAAGTAGATGTATGGAGTTATTGAAGTAAATTCTTCTTTTTTTTCTTACATACACATAACCACAAAAAAATAAATCTTAAACATCGGAAGCCAGTGATTTGTATTTTTAGGGCTCAGCTTTAAAATGTAACGGTTTGAAAGTGATTTTTTCACAATAAAAAGAATTGGTCTCCCGATCACATAAATAGCGTCAGTTGATTGAGTACGACCATTT
This sequence comes from Lytechinus variegatus, assembly GCF_018143015.1. Lineage (NCBI taxonomy): Eukaryota > Metazoa > Echinodermata > Echinoidea > Temnopleuroida > Toxopneustidae > Lytechinus > Lytechinus variegatus. Next base: position 19,768,395 of record NC_054756.1, read on the forward strand.
TTTTTTGCCTTACCTTACACCATAGCTCATGGTGTTCTTGGATCATACTTTGGAAAGAGTTTGAAAAAATACTCTGTATATCACTGTTTTCCTTCAGATAAATACATATGTATGTTTTATTATATTTGGATAAAAATAGCTCTTGAACATCATAAATTCCTATCACCTAATTGCATTCTTGAGATAGAGCTGCTGATTCCAAAAATATTTTGAGCACTTCCATATCACTTTCAAGAACACCAATCTATTCTGATTGGCTGCTGATCCCTGTTGCCACAGTAGTTGCCATAATGGCAAGTTCATAACAGTTGTACCTCTTCAAGGAACAAGTCCCTGGTATGGTAATACTCACTCTTTCATGACAATAAGATTTTCAATACACCCTGAGAAACTTGGCAAGGAAGAGAACTCGGGACTGAGGGTAAGATTTCCTGATGAGCCAATATAGAAGGGAGACATGGCATTGATATAGAGCTCAGTACCAGATAAGCGGCCGGTATCAACGCGACGATCATCCACAATTAGATTTACCCTGGAGAAGAGGAGATACAGTAATATAAATGCAGATATACTTCTGATTATCGCAATGATTATGGTCATTATCAACTTGGTGTAAAATACCTATGCAGATTGAGATGTAAAATTTATGATTGTGCTGGTGGTGGTTGTGGTGGTGGTAATGGTGATGATGGTGGTGGTGGTGGTGGTGATGGTGGTGGTGGTGATGGTGGTGATGGTGGTGGTGGTGGTGGTGGTGATGATGATGATGATGATGACGACGATGATGTTGAAGATGATGATGATAATGGTGAGGTGATCAATATTGGTATTGATGATGATGACATGATGACGATGATGACAATGATGACGATGATGACGATGATGATGATGATGGTGATGATGATGGTGATGATGATGGTGATGATGATGATGATGATGATGGTGATGATGATGGTGAAAATGATGAAAGTTATAATTATGAACTGATGAAGATGACGATGATGATGATAATGGTGATGAAAATGATAATAGTACAGACGTCATGATCTCACCTCTTATCATTTTTTACCAGGACAACATTGTGAGCAACACCGTCATTGTAAGGACTATCACCTCTCTTTGATCTAAGGGTTAATCTTCCTTGACCATTGTTGATCTGAACGATGACACGTCCATTCATAAGCCCGATAGCATAAGAGATCTGTGGAATACACACAAAAAAATTATAAATGTAAACATATAAAGATAAAGCTTTAATAATTGTGCTTAAAAGATATTCATTATACATACTCAGAAAGAAAGAGAGAATTAAATTATTGAACTGAATATAGATACATGTAGATATATACATGCATTTTCCATAAAAATCCATTGAAAAAATCATCATTCAACTCCATGAATAAAAGATTAATCCTTTGAACATACAATTATGTCCTAAAATGCTTTCCAAAGACCTGCCACAAGTTAACTCTTTCAGGCATTGGACCCTGTGGGTTGTACTCTCAAAGAAATGGTTTAACATACATCAAACATTAATAGAGTGCCAAATAGAGTTGCAAACAAATTCAACAATTGCAAATCAGTTCAATCCTGCAGTGAAAAGTAGTCCCAAAACGATTTTTTGTTATCAAACAGAATTAACAGATAATATAAGCAAGCAGTAAATTTCAATGAATTATTTGATTGCCCATTACCTATTTTTTTTTTTTTTTTTTTTTCATAAATTTTGTTTACTTGAATATGACTTATAAATGGATTTAATCTAATTCTATACTGTATTATCAAGGGTGGTTATCCAAACAATTCCTTTAGATTTTTATGACCAATATTCCAATACTGATGTGTTCTTTTTATATTGTATATCGTATTTATATTTAATTTATATTTTAAATCCTTCACTGCTCAAGTTTTCACGCAATTGTATATGTGTATGTTTTATTGGAATTGAATAAATGAATTACTGTATTATTATATTTGTTTTGGATACTGAAGAAATAGCTAGATTCACACTAGCATTCCATAGAAGAGTGAATTAACCTTCTTGTTCAGTTTATGAGGTCAAACTTGGGATTTATTCTCAGAAAATACCATACACTATGTTCAAAGATTTTGCAGCAGAGTGAGGATGTAATAACATGACAATACTTCAATATCAGACTTTTTATCAATCAAAACAAAAGGAATTAATCATGGAACATTCTATTTCTCACGTCAGTTGCGTCTGGATCAACGTCCCTCCGTTTCCTTCCCTGAACCTCCCCCGCTGCTAGAATGGTAGTGTTCGGCATGAGGGTGGTAAAGGTCACGGTGATACCTGACTCCCTTGACAGTGGGATGGGTGGGAATGTCACATAGCCATAACCAGAAAATCCTACACTTCGTTGTGTCTGAAAATAAAGATACACAGTAAAAGAAATATTAGCATGTTGTTTAAGGCAACCACTCTAATAGCAAGTTGCTTTTTTAATTAATTTTGATACATTTTAACAATTGTCTAAACTGCTTTAGAATTGTTTAAACTTCTTTAACAACTTTTTGAAACTTTAATCACTTTACTTAAAACTTTGAACAATAGTTCCTAAGGTGACAGGATTACACAACATGCTTAAAATTTTAAACAGCAATTTTACAGAGTATAGAATGAATCTTTATACATGAATATAAAATATGGAAATATAAATATATAAATACATGTGCAAATCTGCCCCCTTATTGTAACTTTATTGAGTTGACTTACTTGATCAGAGCAGCCATGAGTGACCCCAAACGAGCTCCCAGGACTGACCAACTGGTAAGCAGACCGGAAGAGGAAGAACTTACGAAGGCATCCACGGAATTTCTGGTTGGTGACATTGCGACTGAATAAAACAGAGAGGAAATGCAGTGCAAATATCAAATACATATGAAAATTGGCAAAAGACACCTTGCATAAATAATTAGATTCTTCAGATAGGTGAAACAAGGGGAACACCTCTGGCAGCCTTGCTTTGCCTTCATTACACACTTAAATGTAACAGCAGTGCTGACTTGAAAACTGTGATGAAATTTGAAAAAGAACATTACTCATACGATAATAAAATACAATGGTCATTGATATGTTTGACAATTATTGTGTGATCTAAAAGTCAAGCAGCATGTTCAGTGGCATGTGATTACTCTGATGGGCAAGTTTCATGAATAGACACATAGTTTCTTAGTCATGATGATACATGTATTTCAAACACCTAAACTTGGTTGCATCTTCAATGCTAACAACGCTGCCGTCTGCAACTTTTTGAAATTATAGTACAGCACATAACAACATATCTGACGAGTGAAATAATGAATACAGTTTTATTTTCTATGACTTATGTGAACGTGAAAATGATTTGTCACAAATAAGCTTAGCTTGACTGTCTGGCGACCTCGGAATAATTTAGTATACCATGATAAAATATAAGAGGACTTACAATATTGTGAAATCTGATGGAACTCCTCCAACATAGACAAAGTTGACCCCTGTGACCTGAAGATTGACTTCTGACCCCGGTGACTTGACCATGCCCTCATTGTTACCGTTAATGAAAAGGTTGTCTGAGGGAAGATGGAAATCGGAGATGATAAATCCAAACCATCATCCATACAATTTGTTATCAATGCTAAGTTTAAAGCACTTGTAATAAGCCACTGAAAAGAGCATTCTTATTGGCCAAGAGCAAAGAGTTTGAGCACGCAGTGCTGCACACATGCAGTGTAAAAAACGTGTACTTTTTATTGATGGAGATGTGACGCACACATGATATATTTAGGATGTAAAAAAGAATAAAAATTCAGGGAAAGTTGTTTCTTAGAAATAAAGTTAAAAAGCTAGAATAAGGGGTGTTTCTTGGCTTTATCAAATCATGTTACGGGCTCTTCTTCATTGAGTGTGGATATTCATCAAACTTTCCTTTCTTCATTTTTTATGCAATGATTTTGGTGTTGAAGTAAAAGCCAGAAAGAAATAATTTGGTAATCTGTAAAAAAGTAATAAATTTGAACAACTCATATTTTAGAGGTGGTTTTGAAAACATTTGCTCCCTTGAATGTAAAACAATCAAATTAAGAGGTCCCTCAAGGACCTGTACTACACCCTCACTTACTCTTTTGCCTGACCCTATTGATACTGACTGCATGCCACTCTCCGGTATTGATCTTGCTTTGAGACACTAGGATACCGACACCATCTCCAAGATCATGTTTGATGGCCAGACGTCCAGCCTCCATTTCAATCGATAAGAAGGAACTCTGGAAAGAGCAAAACTTGAAATGTGAATAAATTTTCAAAATCATTTACAGACTTTGATGATCCTGTTTGATCCAAAGGATTGCACAAATCTCCATTGCCAATACCTCTACATGACACAAGAATTTTAATGTAAAAAAAATCAATTCATCTTTGAACCTCCATGAAATCATTGATTTTGATTGGATGGTGAGCCTAATACCATAGTAGCAACGAATCAGTTGTTACAGTATACTAGTGCTGTTGTCGATAGGCCTCATATCGACATTGATGTCGACATACGAAGGATTTTCAATGTTTCCGACATGTCGACATGCACGCACCCACATCGACATGCAAACATAAAATAAAAAGGGGTCTAGCCTAAAGTCATGAGTATAAAGCTTAGCTGAAAAGTTGGAAGCTTTTATCCACAGTAAGTGGCACGATTAAAAGGTTTATTCAGCTATAAAGCGGCACATTAAATGAAAAAAGATTACCTGCGAGCTGCGCGGCAGCAGAAGTACGTCAGTGCCTGAGTCGAGTGTGGGCCGGCCTGCACAATCGAGCTGCCGCGCCCCTCGACGATCGCGAGCGTAGCGTAGCCGTAGTAGCATTCACCGTACCCATCTACCCATCGCTATTCACCGTGCTTGATAATACGTTGCTCCTCAATGCATTACTTTTCACATAAACGTTTTTGTCAAAGTTGTGACCGCCGCAATTGAGCGCTTTATTCAAATCACGAAGTCACAGAAAACTTCCCTTCCTTCGTTTGGAGATCGTTGCACGGATCGCCGCGGAAGTGATACTGAAATTATCGGTCGATTTTCATTATTTTTTACTGTCAATTTGAGGAGCTTGCGTTTGCAGCACATGTGTACCAGCGTATAATACGCAATGATCACTATTGTAATTGGTGATTCTCAAATTGGCTCCGAGTGTTATTGCGCAATGCTTTCGAGACCGGATCGTGGTACAAAACTTGATTCTCCAGAAAAAGATGTGGATTAAATCGGTGATTTTGAAAGTGAATTCACTCTAGCTTAGTGAAAATATGTTTTCCCGAACTGAGCCTGTATTATATAGATCTAGATCTAGTGTGGGGATATTCTTCGTGTCAAGGTGAATACGTTTGATTGAGAGTGTTATGTTCCACGATCGAATGATTTTTTTTGTTAGGGAGCCTAGGCTAAATTACGGTCCCTTTTTCATGTCGACATTGTCGATGTCGGGATTAATTTTTAAGCGACATGTCGACATGGATTTTTGTTCCCGACAACAGCACTAAAAAGTATAAAGGCACTTTGTCAAATTTCTGGATTGCAAGAAGTTTTTTCATTGACAATCATTATAGTCACCATGTACCAAAAAATGGGGCCCGCAGGAAAGCTGACATGGAAAGGTGCATAGATCCTTATGGCAGGATTCCTATTAGGCATTGTTAAGTTGCTGAACAAGTATGATAATGGTAACTATTCATCAAAGCGATTCAGAATCTAGTTGAATACAAACAGAAATCATTATCATCATAAACAGACAGTTTGATCATGAATAGCTGATGAGTCCAGTTTTTAATTTTGTTACAGCACAGTAACCATAATATAAATTTTGTTCATGCATGGGGCACCCAGTTTATAATAGAGTTTTCATTTCAATTCTATTTTAGTAAATTCTATCATTGTTTATTTCTGCACAACACTGAAAACCTTCAATAAATAACATATACTTTCATACGTTCCCACTAACGTCATGGTTGTTTTTCATGCATGAAGAACTACAATGTTGAAGTGTATGGCATTATAAGCTCCCATTTCCTTTCCAAAGATATACAGGTACAGCAGTACTAAAGAAAAAAATAGTATAGTAATGCATGAAGATGTGCACATTTTTATGAGAAAGTGTGATTAGGTGACGCCCCTCCCCCTCCCCCAAAAATGTTTATTTGAATCATAAGAGAAAAATCAGACAAGCACAATGCTGAAAATTACATCAAAATTGGATGTAAAATAAGAAAGTTATGACATTTCAAAGTTTCGCTTATTTTTAACAAAATAATTATACATGTATGAACGAGCCAGTTACATCCAAATGAGAGTCGATGATGTCGCTCACTCACTATTTCTTTTGTTTTTTATTGTTTGAATGATACAATATTTCAATTTTTACGAATTTGACGATTAGGACCTCCTTGCCTGAAGTACAAAATGGTAAAATAATGGAATTCCACGTGTTCAGGGAGGAATGAAACCTAATTTCACATGACAATGAAGAGAAAATAATAAAAATATTTCATATTTCATATAATAAAATACAAAAGAATACTGAGTGAGTGATGTCATCAGTTCCTCATTTGCGTACCGACCGAGATGTGCATATAACTGTTTCGTGAAATGAAGCGAAACTTTAAAATGCCATAACTTTCTTATTTTACATCCGATTTTGATGAAATTTTCAGTGATATGCTTGTTGAATTTTTCTCTTTTTATTCAAATCAAGTTTTTGTTGGGGTGGACTTGTCCTTAATTTCCATTTAAATTTGTCTATTCAATGCCCCCATAACTTGGTCTACAATTACAAGCAATAGGACCACTTCACACATAATTCACTAATGCCCTTTTTACACAGGATTTTCTTAACCACGGACTATCGCTAACCCCGTACTATCCTCAACCCCGTACTATTTTTTTTTCCTTTTCACACATGCCAAATTGTTATTGCTAACCCCGGATAAGGAATGCTTGCTTTTCACACACGAAACTCGCTAACCCCGGACTAGTGGTTTTTGTCGATCATTCGTAGTACAAGTACTTCACTCGTACACTTTTTACACACGCTACAATTTCCTTAACCCGTACTCTAGGTGGGGCCAAATTGCCATTTAGCCCCACCTATAGTACGGGGTTAAGCTTAGCCCACTTTCGTTTTACACATGCGATCTTAATCCCGTACTATTGCTCTTAGCACAGCAATTGGTGGGATAACCCTGCTTTTTTGCAGGGCCAAATAATCCTGTACTATAGGTGGGGTTAGCCCACTTTGCAAAAATGCTGTGTGAAAAGAAATTTGGCTAAGCTTAACCCCGTACTATAGGTGGGGCTAAATTGCCATTTAGCCCCACCTATAGTACGGGGTTAAGGAAATTTTAGCCTGTGTAAAAAGGGTAAAATACCACATTGGCTAACCTATTCAATATCAACTGGTCTAACTGCTGTCTGGTCAACATTACACTTGGTCTAATCCCCATTTATTCTAATGACCACTTGGTCTAAATCCATTAAAGGGGAATGAAACATTTGGAACAAATATGCTTGTCATGCAACAGAAAAATAAAAGAATAAGAACGAAGAAAGTTTGGGTAAAATCGGACAAATAATGAGAAAGTTATGAGCATTTGAATATTGCAATCACTAATGCTATGGAAATCCTCCATTGGCAATGCGACAAGGATGTGTGATGTCACATGTGAACAACTTTCCCATTGATGGACTCTAAAATACCCCCAAAATGCCTCCTTTTGCTTTTTCTTAAGCTAATACAAACTCTTCATCCATAATGCGTTTTTTTAATTTGTATTTACATGCCTTCCTATAGAAAAAACACATGATCTTCTGATAAATGTGATAACAGAGGCATGGAAATCCTCCATTGGCAATGCGAAAAGGATGTGTGATGTCACATGTGAACAACTTTCCCATTGATGGACTCTAAAATACCCCTAAAATGCCTCCTTTTGCTTTTTCTTAAGCTAATACAAACTCTTCATCCATAATGCATTTTTTAAATTTGTATTTACATGCCTTTCTATATAGAAAAAACACATGATCTACTGATAGATGTGATAACAGAGACATTTTAAGTGAAATATATACTAAAGTAATGGCGAGAGTTGTTCACAAGTGACATCACACATCTTTGTCGCATTGCCAATGCCCCGGGTGTGAGGTTTTCCATAACATTGTGATAGCAATATTCAAATGCTCATAACTTTCTCATTATTTTTCAAATTTTTCTCAAACTTTCGTTGGTCTGTTTCTTTGATTTTTCTGTTATTCACACAAGCTATCTTGTTCCAAAGGTTTCATTCTCCTTTAAGTCTACTTATTATCTTTTACTTTAGTCACATAAAAGTAATAGTTCACAAACAATTCATCTAAAGTTTATATAAGTAGCGTTAGACCAATTAGATAAGAGATGAATTAGGTATAGCCTAACTGGAAATTAGACAGGATGGTACATGGGCTGAATGGCAATTACACCAAATAGTTAGCAATCAAAGTAATAGTAGAATAAGTAGGGAAAAAATTGTGGAAGGAGACCAAAGATAAGTGGACAAAACAGGTGTGGATTAACCAGTTGTTTTCTAATTGTTATCAATATATATGCAATCATCAATATTATCGTAAAATAAATGAACATAACCTGAATATTTTGTACATCATATTGACGATGAGTAAATCCATTTCCATTCAGTAAATATTTGTCCATCAACCCTTTATTCGTCATTTCCTTCCTCATTACAAATCATCATCACTCACACTGAATTGGACCGCTATTCAATTGCAAGAATTGATTTTTAGGTATTTTACTTTGCAATTTACTTGATAAAGAAAAAGGCTGAACGTTGTATACAGAGGACAATGTATGCGCAATGTATGAGCCATCTGTGAGCAGAATGAATGACTGAGCACATCATGTTTGTTATCTTCACGCAAGCCAGCACCAGAGTTAAGCCAGGTAGGCCGCTAACTTAGATTTAGGCAAAATACTTAAACATAAAATGCAATTGAATACTAAAGATTGTTAATTTTTTTTAAATTAAGTAACATACTGAGTAGAATGAAAACTTAAAATTCTGGCTCATATAAATATCATATTGAATACTGGCCTTGATTACCTGAAGGAAAACAAGAGAAGACTATTTTGTAATACCACTGAGGTCAGAATTACGTAAAGATGTAATAAGTAATCCCCAGGTCTGTGTCACCCCTAATTCCATTTGGGATTAAATCTTTTTCAACTTACGGCCTTGAAGCACGTCATGAATCTCAAGAACCATTCCTCTACACTAAAGGTTTTCTTTTAGCTTCCCGGAAACTTCGTAATTCGTATCTCACGAACAGCTTTATGAAACACCCAGCAGGTTTGTAAACTCCATGCAAGCCAGCACCAGACTTACAATGTAAGCCAGGTAGGAGGCTGACTTGGATTTAAGCAAAATACTTAAACACGAAATGCAAGTGAATACTAAAGATGTTCCAGTTTTTTTACTTAAGTAACAAACTGAGGAGAATTAATACTTAAAATTCTGGCTAATGTAAATATCAAATTGAATACCAGCCTTGATTACCTGAAGGAAAACAAGAGAAGACTATTTTGTAATACCACTGAGGTCAGAATGACGTAAAGATGTAATAATTAATCCCCAGGTCTGTCTCACTCCTAATTCCATTTGTGAACAAATCCTTTTCTACTTGCAGTTTTGAAGCACTTCAAGAAAATGCCAGCCTAGGATTGCCTAGATTCTTTTCCCCAAATAAAACGTGATGACATAATACCTTCATATTAGAAATATAATCATGAATACATAGAGCTGAAACTTTCCTCAAGACTCACAGACTGGTGGGGTTGACTGAAATTTGTTTTCTGTTTCCGTTACTTTTTGGGATTATTACTAAATTTCTAACCCACAGACAATTCTTTATCTCGCTGTAGACTCCTAGATGTGAATATACAACTTAAACATTATCCTTTTTTTTTAAGGGGGGGTGGGCAGTTCTCTATTACAAATACAGCATACATCTCAAGAACCTTTCCTCTACACTAAAGGTTTTCTTTTATCTTCCTGTATTCTTCGTTCATTACATGTATATCCTTCATTAATTGTTTGCCATTCCCTATTTTTGTTTTCTTTCCTTCCTTCATTCAATCAACTTACCTCCCTTGTCTTCTTCCCCTGAAGTCTCCCATTTTTTCTCTGTCCTCCTTTCAGTCATCAGATTGCTGCCTCATATATTTTAATTAACACTTACCTCATTCTATTTTTCTATCCTCCCTTCATAACTTTATCTTGCATGCTTTTCTGCCTCTCCACTCCGTTACTTACTTTCTGTCATCCCTTTAATAAGCTTCATCTTCTTCACCCTCCAACCCCTTCCATTTTCTCATTTCCGTACAGTTCACCTACTTTATTCTTTCCTCAACAATCTTTTCAACATTCGTTTTGCTTTCTTACTTGTATTCTTCCCTCACTTTCCTTTCATCATCATTCCCATCTCTTTCCCCATCCTATTCCCCAATCCCTCACCTGGTCTTCTGATGAACTATAGAAGAGCAAGCCATTCTCCGACAAGGTCTTGATGTCGAAGTTAAGTGAATTGATATATTCATCCCAGAGGGGTGGCTGCCGGAGTTTTGCATAGCCTGTGCCGTCAAAGTAGGCTCCTGGTTCTGGAGTACTCGTTGCAATTGGGCTGAAAAAAATAAATGTACAAAAATACCTAAGTATTCATCCTCCAAATGAATTTCCTTCTTCTGGATGGGGGGAAATGTTTGAAAATTAACAGACAGGGACCCATTAGATACAAAATGTTTTTTTTATTGGGTGTATTACTCAAGCATCTTCATTGACCAAAATGCATCACATGACATCCAACTTTCTTCTCGTATCGCGCTGCAGAGCAAAGAGGTGCACAAAGGAATTTGATGTAGCTCAGTCCAGCACACAGTTAGTGTTTCAAAAAGCTGCTCGTAAACTTATACACAACCTTATGCAAGACTGGAACATATTCTTAGTTCCTAAGGCAGTTACATATGGATCTTTTAGCAGTAGAAAAGGTTACCAGTCATAACTAATGAACAGCTTTATGAAACACCTATCAGCACTCTCCTGACAGAGCAAGAGAGTACCAATGTTTTTTTCCACACCTTTTAAATTCAGCTGTTCTTTCGGTGTTGCAATGTTATGAAGCAACACAACCAACTTGCTTTTTCGTGCAAAAATTAAAAATACAGTAGGATTTGGGTTTCTTCAGAGGATGCACAGTGGGAACTAGATCAATTACTTGTGCACAGTGCGGCACCTATGAAAATAAAACTCAGGTGTACTGCATTTCATATTACCCATTCACTTCATAGGTTTGTATACTACAGAATATCTCAATGATCAATGTTTAGCTTCATCTTAAAAATGCAATTAATTGATTCTATCTTCATTTGTATAATGAAAACTGAAAATTCTTGACTTATATGCACCTTCTGAAACTTCCCTCTCCTGGTCCCTCTGAGGTCTTGAAGTTCCAGAGACCGATAGTGACATCGTCAAATATGACATCTCCTAAGGTCCCATTAAATGACCTGGTTGACAACACAGGAATCTACAGGAAAACACAAGACAGGCAATTTCAATGCACATATTTATGGTGGTACCGCCTTACAAAGGGTTGCAATTGATACGATCAACCACAACTATGGATGGCCAGCAACGTCAACATCTAAAATGCAAATTTGTTTGAAATATCTTCTAGATAAGATGTATAATCATACGTTTGTCGTTCTCTTTGAAGATTCAGTGTGATTCTCTCTATTTAAATGAGATTGTCCAAATTTCCTGGAGAAAAAATGGTATGGATGGATTTCCATAAAGATGGGATTGATTGGATCAACCATACATTAACTCTTAAAAAGATGGTGCCCAGATAATACAGAAAATGATATACAATGTAAAAATATGGCACATGAGTCTACAAATTAGTACAAAAACATAATAACACTTCCATTACCCATGACTTTACACTTTTTTACATGTTACACATGTGAGACACCTACATGTAGAGCTCAAAATCTCGGTTTTCCCTTCATGCCCTCAGTAAGAATATAATGTAAAGTTGAAAGTCCAAAAATATTATGTGGCCCTAAACTGCAATATCATCAAGTATTTGATGATCTCAAGAAATGAATTAGTGGAAATGTATATCATTTTAGGATCTATAACTAGTACTTGCTAACAAAAATCAATATGTAAGATTAATATTAATGCATCATTTTGTTACAAATGGGAATGAAAAGAGAGAGAGAAAGGTACAACCACAAAGAAGTAACTGCATGATTTGTAGACACAGTCAGTATACGTACATTAAAGTTGGATGGGATGCCACCGATAAATAGATTGCTGTCTTCCCCAACATCAAGAACATTCCTACCTTCTGGTGAAAACCCTGTCACTGTGCTACCATTGGAGGTTTTGGCTTGGTTGGAATCTTCCACTCTAAGAGAGGCAGTGTTCGCAAATCTGAAAAATGAACATCACTTGGTGATTGATGATTTAACCTGCACAGTTAAACTACATGTATGTTGTCTTATTTCATTTATTATTTCATATTGTTCCAACCACTGTGGGAAAAAGATAAAGTGAATGACGGAACAGAGAAAGGAAAATAAGAGCAGCATTTTTACACTAGGTCAAAACTGATTAAGATTAATCACATTAATCAAACTTTTATCTCTCAAGTACAAAGTTCAGATGTTACTCAGGTTGCAACACAGCAGAGTAAATTACAACTCTAATGTGCAGTCCCATTTCGCCTACAATGGCTGTTTGGCGAGTCAAAACAATTTTTGTAGCAGCTTCCTGTGTGTGGTTTGTATAGAATTCCGTAAACGGCCGTTTGCCATACTCACCATGCTGACACTATAGGGGGAAATGTGACTACAGTATAAGTGATATTAGAACCAGGATTGATATTTGGACTCACCTTTCTATATTGACTTTATACCAGTCTTGATTAGCTGAGAGATTGGATGGGTGCACAACTTCACCCCTCCCTGATCCTAAATCCCAGCTTAGCCTCACTTGACCCTCAATCGTTTCCACTGCAAGATAGTCACCCTGGAGAAGAAACAATGATAAATCATTTTAATGTTGATGATGATGATGATGTGTTCTTGTATAGCGCCAGATTCTGTCTCTGCTGGGCGCAGATAGCTCTTGCTCATAAGTAGGAAAAATAGGGAATGTCTCAAAAATTTCAATGTCTTCAAACAATAGAATCATCATTCAGCTCAAATACTGTCCTAGTAATGCTACAATTATGTAATTCTTGCCATGATGTTGGAGAGGGGAACTGAAATTTTAAAGAAACTTCCTGCATTGGGAGTCTTTAAAGTAGAAAATATTGGTCATACGCTTTCTAAGCAACTCTGCTTATTTTCATTATTTTGTAATTTCGTATTTGCAGATATTTCTCTTGTTTATATTTAATAATACCTATTTGAAAATATAATGACCATTATCACCACTATCAAGGTTAATATCATTATCACAATCTTCATCACTTGAATCATTGTCATCTGTATCATTCAGTCAGCAAAATATCAGGGTTGGCACATTACGCTAACTTGAAAGCATGCTAAGTGTGGAGTGGCTCGAAGTATAAATCGAGATATAATTTAGTTTTGAATGAGTCCAAACAATATGTCTGCAGGGAGTTTATTCCAGTTGAGAATGGTTGATACAAAAAAGAGTCTTGGCAGGCACTAGCTTTATGCCGGATCTGGTTAAACCTTTTGGGGTTGTGTCTGGTGGATCTTTCATTGAATTGAATAGTCCTGAATGGGGATTGAGACTAGTCCATTCACCATCTTGAACAACATGCCAAGCCTATGCTTGGTTCTTCTATCTTTGAGTGTAGCCCAGCCTAAATCTTGTAGGGCCCCTATAACAACACCATCTTCTCTTGTGTAGTTGTTAGTCATGAGTATGATAATCATATCCATCAGGCAATTCAATTATAAAACATACCCATCGAGCAATTCAATTATAAAACATACTTTATTCTATTTATACATCACTTCACAGACAGTTCAAGTTATGATACCTTAAGAGCATTACAACCCTTTGTATGAACAAAAATACAAAGACAAATTTGTTCAGTATTACCTCCTCCAAATATAGGATGACAAAGATGATTTCAAATTGCCCTGGTACATAGTCTTTCATCAATATATAAGAGGACTTACATCAATTCCCATTGCATGAACTGTTTTGGGCTACCCTCTCAAGAGAAAGAGAAGCCTACTCACACTAATATTGTTGCCAACATAGAAGATCATGTTGTTTGGAGATGAGATATTGATGTTGAGCACCAAAGCATTGAAGGCGGTGCTTGAGGCTTGAGGTTTATAGCTGCGTGCACAGTCCCCTCGGCAAAGCAGAGCGACATTGATCTGAAAAATAGAAATGATGGTTTATTGATGTGTAATGATTAAAGAGGGGGAAATATCTTCAGGTGGTTACACAGTTTAAAAGCAATGAGGATATGCATCTCTCTCTCTCTCCCTCTTCATCTCTCTCACCCTCTTCTTCTTAACTATTGTTTGTCAGGATTCCTCTTCATCCCTTCCTCTTTAGTGTCCCCTATCTCACCACTTCTTCATCTCTTTACTCTTATTCATAATTCCTAACAAATTCAATACTAAGCAATGCCTCTCACCTCTGCTTAAAGACCATCAACGCACCCTAACCCTGCCTGTTTGACCCCTTTTACGGGAGTTGGGCAGTATCCTCGAAGAAAGTACTGTAAGTATTTCAACCCCTCCCAATCTCTTATTTATTCTTGTTATGTGTTCCAAAAATTATCATAATTCCACCTCTCTATCTCCTCCCCCTCTCTCTCTCTGTCTCCCTTTCTCCTCTCTCCCTTTCTGTCTGTCTGCCTCTCCCTTTTTATTTCATTTTGTCTTACCCTTGATGCTTCAGTCCTAGCGTGTCTAATCTTGTCCCTAAGCTGGCTAAGGTTAAGTTCCATCGGCGCCCTCTGTCGGTCAATATGAAGAGCTTGTTTGCGCATTGAGTCCATCTTCATACCCATCTCATCTGCTATTCTTGCTGATGTCTCCACTGTGAATCAGAAAAAAATATTGTTCATCACTGACACAAAGGTTCTCAAGAATCATTATCTGTTGATTATAAGACACCATTACATTGGAAAATTAAAAGTGACAAAGTCTGTTGGCTTATAAGCAATAACAAAGATGCCCTTATATACAGTGTATGTTCAGTGATCTATTGTAATGACATTACATGTATATCTAATCATTTGTTACAATCTCTACAATGCCATTTAAGACACAATCTCAAATTCTTTAAGATGTTATCAAGCATTGTATTAATGTTCTAAGCAATTACAGCAGAGATGCCAACTTTTGGAAATCAGAATTAGGGAGGATTTGCGACCGACACCAAATTATGTGCGCATAGCGCACATCTCGAGCGCGGAGCGCTCGACCCTTGCGGCCGGGGTCCAGGGCCCGCCTTAGGGCCCTGGAAGCTCTGGGGTTCTAGATGCTCTCTGGTGCAATCTGACCCTTATTTGGATCATTTCACATGTTTTTAAAAAAACATTGTTCCCACTTTTTTAACATAAAAAATATCAAATATGCATTTTTACATGTAAAAAAAAATTAGGGGACAATAGAAGAAAAGTACCTGTTCAACAATAATGATTAGGAGGAATTATCAGCTATAGGCAGGTTATGTTTCACCATAAATCCAGTAAACAAAAGCTCAGCGCGGGTAACATCTACCTATAAAGATCTTGTCTTCGCAATGTCCGTATGCCGTTTGCTCCCAAAGTGCTTCCGAATATTATCTCTACCTCCGTGCTCAACTGAAATGTCCACGCTGCAAATTGTGCAAAATGCATGGTAAATTCCTCTTTCCGAATACACGGGCACTATAGACTGTACTCAGTCTTATACATGTACTTCTGAGACCATTTCTTGGTCTTCTTTTGTTGATTTTCCGCCATTTCGTGTCAATATCAACCCATCAAGACGCCGAAATCACACACCGATATTCCACCGCACGACTCGACAAATCCAGCGACCGCAAGCGCACACGGCCCACGAAGCTAGCCAGGCCTACCGGCTTGGTGCACAGTGGATTCCCGTTGCGCATATCGCATGCACCAGCTTTTCGCTGCTCCTTATTTGTCTGCCTTTCACACAGAATTTAGTAGCAGCGAACGCAATGGAGTTAATACATGCTAAAGTTAGCAGACGATACATGTACTTTCAATCCAATATGATCAATGCAAAAAAAATTGTAATTTCGGGAGGATAAGGATGGTAATCGTAAGGGCGGGAGTTGGGATGAATTTTCGGGAGCCTCCCGATGAAATCGGGACGGTTGGCAGCTCTGTTACAGTAATGCTTCCCATGCACTTCATATCAATATCAGTGCGTTGGCTTAGTTGATAGAGCATCCGCCTCACAACCAGGAGGTCAGGGGTTCAAACCCCAGCCACGTCAGTCCACAAGCTGTTAAACGATGGGAGTTGCTGCTACCCTGTTTGGCATGAACGATGAAAGGGAGAGAGCGACATTGATCTGAAGCTGAACAGTACGTGGCAGTCCCACGATCAATTGAGCAAAATGAATTCTTGGAGTAGTTCTATTTTCAGATTCCATTTTAAACAATAAGATATTCATCATGTTTCCATTTTCAAGACTTTCATCCTAACATGAACATTTGTGAATGTCACACCATTAATCACAATCCACCTACCTGAGTTGGCAATGTCATCAGTAGCATTGATATAGGCCTGGTACTTTGCACCGATACCATTCAGCTTTTCCTTTAGTACTGCAGATCGCTCTATGATCCCCGCTGACTTGTCAGTTGCCTGCTTTGCTAGGTTTACTGCCCGTGCAGAACTGTTGATGGATCCCTGAGCATCACCTGTTACATCTACCAGAAGTAGTGAAATAGAAGTGTCTTAGGGGGATTTGCAAGAAAATATGTGCAATCAATTGCAAATTTGAAAGTGATAGATCAAGTTTAACTTAAGAAAATAAATTCATAATTTTTGATGCAAAAACAGACCAGAAATCAATCACAAATTAAGACCTGTCATTAATTTATGATCAAAATTTAACTTACAATTGATGCAAGTTTCCTTCAACACTCCATTAGTATGTTAATAGCACAAAACATTCTACAAGAAACATCCACCCAAAAATAATAAGAGGAGCAGAATGATAAATACAGTAAATACATGTACTTGAAGACGCTCATCTGCTTGGTTGGGTTATACAGGTCCCTATCATATAAATAGTTGTAATTGATCTGATCAATCACAAGCAGTGGCGGACCGTGACCCAGAGGAGACAAAGCATTGGAGGGGCACAGCATTGTTCACAAACAATACAGTCTCCCTCCAATGCTTTGTCTCCTCCGGGTCACGGTCCGCCACTGATCAGAAGTATGGAAAGCCAGCAAGGTCAATCAACATCTAAAAACCATGTTTGTTCAGAATCATTTGTTGATATAATGTATATTCATACATTATTCATTTCTTTGATATTTCAGTATGCTTCTCTTTGTTTGTAAAGACATTGTGCAAATTTCCAGAAGAAAAAATATGTTATGGATGGATTTTCATTCAGTTGAGATTGATCAATTTTAACTCTTTGGAAGATTGGGCCTATTACTGTAACACATTCACGTTTTAGCCCGTGTATGTCAATGTACGTATGGCAAGTCATTTTATCATTTTAGAATTTTTCTTGACATCAAGGATTCTTGTTTTCTTGATATAAAGAAAAAGGATTTAAATGTTGTAGCTTGCTATACAAATGTTGTCAAAATACAAAGGCTGAAACATACATGTGTGACAGCCCATCTACAGATAAAATTTTGTGTTAAGGTAATCAAGAAAATTAGATCATTTTGTTGCAGGTATAACAATTGCTTTAGTCCTCTTCAGATAGTAGTCATTATCACAAGTCTACAGCAAAAGTAGGCTAAATTTAACACGACAGAGGAGGGTGGTTAAATGATTGTACAGTTTCATACCTACTACTTAACATAGCAAATTTAACAAACACACTTTGTTTTTGATATTGCAATGTAGAAATTTCAAATATACATATTTTCCTTTTTGAACTCAGACACATATGAAGTTCATTTGAACCACAAAAGTTCAACAGTTAAAATCAGAAACTATACATACCTCCTTCCAGTGAGGGCAAAGATAGTTTTATCTCTTCTATTCCTTGGCTTGCCTTCTCTTGCAAAGCATTGACCTCTGATATCTGACCTTTCAGGTCAGCCAGGTCAGAGGTCAAATTCTGAAGGTTGATCTCTAGAAATGAAGTCTGTTGGAGTTGATTGAAACCAGTGTCTCTGAGCTCTCTGGCTTGTTGGCCGAGTGACTGAGAACTGTTACCATAAGTCTGCATTGGGAAAGTGGGCATCAAAAAGGATTTACAATGAAACAAAGCAAAATGGAACCCATTACCCTTATATTAAACATCAAGTACATGTTGGTTTAATTGCATGTACATATATGAACAAAAATTAATTAACATCATATTAACAACAAAAAGCAAAAGTTTGAATTTGCTTAAAAGAGAGCCAAACGGATCCTCTTGAGTTCTAATTAAAGATTTTATCGAACAACCCCCATTAAGTATCTGAAGAAGTCACAATATATGTTAATTTGCATGAAAATGCACAAGATATATGTCTAAAATAATTGATAAATATCAAATACATATATTTCTATAAGTATATATTTTTATATACCTTTTCATATGCTTTATCTGCCATCATCTTGGCTTGCAGTGATGCATTATGGGCCTCATTGATGGCCGTCACCATGTCAGAGTATGCCCTTTCAGCTTCAAGAGACTGTTGAGCATGTTGCTGAGTTGGTAGAAGAAGGCTGTAAAATGGAATAAAAAAAATCATAACATAGACATGCTTACGATGACCTTACAGGCAAACCACCAAAAGGTCACAATGTCTAAGGTCTTCAAGAGCAATCTGAGAGAAAACAATTAATTCTTGGCAGTAATCACACTCCAATTGACAATGTGAATATAAGAACATCCATTTCTTCGCCAAATTGAATTAACCATCTTGTGTTCAATCAATATTCCAAAATTCCATCCAGAAGTGTCTGAATTAAGACATCATTACATTTGTACTGATATCTTGTATTCCTTTGTTCAGATAAAATAGTGAATAATATTCCAATAATTTAATTCATGGCCCTCGCACTAAGACCCGGTATGGTGATCATGCATTTTCTGTAATTGCTCCCACCCTCTGGAATAAACTCCCAATTCATATCCAAAATGCTCCCTTCGTAGAAATTTTCAAATTGTCACTTAAAACCCACCTTTTCTCGTAACTTTTTTTTTTAAATCGATTGACTGTATATTATTATCTGCCAACCTGCGTGCTTTGAAACATCCGTATAGAGCGCCTTACAAATGTTATTATTATTATATCTCACTTTTCAAGGAGCGCTGATCTATTGTGGAGTTCTATAGCATGTTCTGTTGCAGCATCTGCCTCTTCACCAAGCTCCATCAGATCAAGGTCACTCTGATCAGCTCGAAGTACAAGATCAGGTAGAAGTACACTCAGATTCATGTGGTCAGCATCAGACATCTGAAAGTTAGAATAAAAAAAGTATGTCATGCCCCGAGTAACCCATAACCTAGGCAAAGGCTTAGTCCCGGACTCTGAAACAGAGGGTCATGGGTTCAAATCCAAGCCATGGCATAATTTCTTTCAGCAAGGAATTCATCCACAGTGTGCTGCACTCGACCCAGGTGAGGTAAATGGGTACTGCCAGGAAGTTATTCTGCAAAAAGCTGTGTGTACCTAAATAGGTAGACTGGCTTAGCCAGGTAATAATAATAGCAGGACCCGCTGGGAGAACAGTTTTCGGAACTGAAGTGGCTACCCTTGGTAACTATTATTATTATGCTATCATTATTATTAACGTTTGATAAACTTAGCCTCACAGTACGTAGTAGCAGCATCCACATAGCCTATAAACTCTAGAAAAGCTACAAATCCTCTCAAGAGCTACGATATCAAGAATTATACCATAAGAATAAGGATCATTTTCTAATTTAAGCACATAGCAATGGAAACAAATAAATATTCCTGTCACGGGACTGGAACAGCACTGACATTAAAATATAATTCTATAGATGGGCTTGAGTTTGAGGGTAATATGATTTGCAATTACATATGAAGGAAAAGTCATAACTGTCAATAAAGATTCATGGGAGTAATGGAATTATAACAATGTAAGGTGACATATTCTAAATGTCTGTTCATTTCTTACCTGGAAGCTGCTGTTGACCATTCTAAGAAGATCCTCAGCAGCCAGTAAGAGACGCTCTGCTTCCTGGATATCATCCTCACTCTGCCTCTTCTTCTCCCTGATTATATCAGTGATGTTCTGATTGATGAACAAAAATATAAATAATTATGGCATGTAGTTGTCAAAAATTTAAAAATATATGAAGAACGAGGAACACATATCCTAATTCTAAATCTCATATTCACCCTAATCCTCAATCTTCACACTAATCCACTTTTTCATATGCAAATCTTTATCCTTAAATTCATCATCACCCACACCCTCACACATCATCAACACTCTAATACATTAAACATCAACCTCACATTCACCCTCAGTCGCACCCTCGCACCATAATCCTCATCGTCACCTACACACTAACTTACATTTCCATTACCCAAATCCTCTCCACTGAGTTCATCCCCACCCACCCTCTCACACCCTATTCCTCAACCTGTTATTCACCATCACCCCCACCCTCCTCCTCAAACTCACCATCACACTATCCCACACTTTCATACCCGATTCCTCATCCTTGAATTCTCCCACACTCTCACACCATACTCCTCAACCTCATATTCACCCTCACCCACACCCTCAGACCCAAAACATAAACCTCAAAATCATCCTCGCACCGTAATCCTAAACTTAACATTCACCCTCACACCTTAATCATCAAGCTCAAAATCACCCTCGCACCCTAATCCATAACTTCACATTCACCCTCACCCACACCCTCAAACACTAATCATCAACCTCAAAATCAACCCCACACCCTTCTCCTGAACTTCATATTCACCCTCACCCACATCCTCAAACCCTAATCATCAACCTCAAAGTAACCCTACTCCTAAACTTCATATTCACCCTCACCCACACCCTCATACCCTAATCATCAACCTCAAAATCACTCTCGCACCCTAATCCTAAACTTCAAATTCACCCACACCCTCAAACCCTAATCATCAACCTCAAAATCACTCTCGCACCCTAATCCTACACTTCACATTCACCCTCACCCACACCCTCATACCCTAATCATCAAACTCAAAATCACCCCCACACCCTACTCCTAAACTTCATATTCACCCTCACCCACACCCTCAAACCCTAATCATCAACATCAAAGTCACCCTCACCCACACCCTCATACCCTAATCATCAACCTCAAAATCACCCCCACACCCTAATCCTAATTTTAATATTCACCCTCACCCTTAAACCCTAATCAACCTCAAAATCACCCTCACACCCTAATCCTAAACTTCACTTTAACCCTCACCAACACCCTCAAATCATCCTCGCACCCTAATCCTCAACTTCACATTCACCCTCACCCACACCCGCAAACCCTAATCTTCAACCTCATATTCACCATCATATTCTTTTCCATTTCCTGCCTCTAGACTCAAACCCACATCCTCGGCATCATTTTCCCTATACACCTGACCATTTCTCTTACCACATCCAAGCCATATTCTCATATACACACCTGAAGGGTATTAGAAGAATCATTTGCACTTTCAATGAATTCAAAGGCCTCTGTGGTCGTCCTATCAGCCATTCTGCACCTGATAAGTAGTTCATCCAGCTTGAGAATGAAATCATTCAGATCCTCCTTGCCTTGTGCGATCTTGGCGTAAAGATCTCGAAGCATTTCGGCATAGCCATTACTGGTCTTGTTGAGACTCAACCTAGCCAGTCTGTGTAGAAAGATGAAATGCACTCATTGAATGTCAATTAATCACTTATGTTAGTCTACATGAATCAAGGAAATCTGAGCTCTCCCCTCATTTGCTCCTTTGATATGCATATCACTTTTAATAATATTAAGTGATATGCATTAAGTGAACATTGAATATTCATAGACACTGCTGGTACTCATACATGAAAGTGATATACCAAAAAAGTTGATATGGTTTTGTCATCAAAGCACAGGCAAGTTCATAAATTTTCAATATAAATATTTACAAATGTTTCTTCAAATTGAGTAATGAATGAGAAATTGTTCAATTTTTGTTCCATCAAAAACTGATTATCTTACCGCCTCTCTTCTATTGCAGCAACCTGCATCTCTATAAAAGACCTGTCCCTCAATTCCTCAAGGATTCTCATGGCTCTGTTGATCAACTGTGCATTCTCTCTGGCAGGTAAAAGACCTTGGTTCAAGAACTGGTCCTTGAACATTGCAACCGTTTCTGAGAGAAGTAAGAGAGAAAGGATTCTTTTAATATGCAAAGGTACGAGCAATGAATCACCAATAAAGATAATTTTTATAATTCATGTGAATTTCTTTTGAAATGTGTATTTTCATTCACTATGAGTCTTTGAGAGACATGCACCCTAAACAAATTAAAGATGAGAAATTGCACGCACATATGATGTTGAATTTGTACCCAGGGGGAGGGCTATGTCTTCTGCTGTCATCACAGAACACTACAGTGTACATGTGTCTAATCAAGGGATATTACCATTATCGTCATCAATCACATTATTGTACATGTAGCTGATTGCATCAATAATCATTTGAATATTTCATATGCACATATTGTAGCTAGAACCTAGCCTTTGTCCCCCCTGTTTGGATCAAGCTACATTTCCTGATTCTCCCATTCATTTCACTATCACTCACTAAAATACCCGAGTCAGGAGGTTCATACAAAAAATCCGTACAATATCCATTTCCAAAAATATCTTTGTAGAACCACCATTTGTATTCATACCATTAATGAGTTTGTATGTTGCGTTGACTTGTTCATTTAAGAGTCTGGCTCTGAGGTTGACATCCGAGGCATTCCTTGCAACCAACTCAATCCCTCCTGTGTATCTATCAAGCTTGTGGTAGAAGAATAAAATAACATTCAAATCATTTCACAAATTACAAGTATGTTAAATCAAGTAATTGAATCAAGGTCAAACTGGAATGATGCAATGATAAAAAGCATTAAAACTAATGAATGCACATTCATATGTAAAAGCATTCAAGCATCCACAAGAAAGCACATAATTTGAAATTTGACTGATTTAAGGACCACTTTAAATCATTCCTGAGTTTGACGTTAGGATAAGATTATGAACAAACATATAATCCAGCTAAAAATGTTTATTTACATGGGTTATTATGGAATTGATTACAATATTACATTAACAATGTTGTCTGTTCTATCTCATGTAATTAGCTTCACTGCATCATTTCTATATTTCCTATTGTTCAGGTGGTGTAGAGTATGAAGATTAACTTTAAAAGAAGATTGCAGAATTCATTGTAAAACACACTACCTGACTTTTTGGTGAAATACCAGTAGTAGTCAAAAGTAGTCACTTTTGCTCGGCTGATCTCAGAGAGGTAGACACCAAGAAACTGAATAAATTACTGGGCTTGAGAAAGACAACAAGGGCCCCGTTACACAAAGCATAGCAATCAATCATGGGGCTCATTACTGTGATTGATTGCATTGATTACTGTGTATGATCAATCTTAACGAACCAGCTCCATAATACAATACTCCACATTCAGACTTACTTTTCGCCTCAGCCTTCTTGTTTGAGCACTAAGATCATTGGTACCATTTGGGAGTGAAGCAATCAATTCATTGGCAGCGACCACAGCTCGATTATATGAGTCCACCTGATCCTGTAAGAAGCAATGAAATACTTCACTTGAAATGGTTTACATGTTGACTCAGGCATTTATCATCCCCAAAGTATCAATCGGCAACAGGATTCAATCAATATTGTTTGTGTATATCAAAGATATTTGATAAAT
Organism: Lytechinus variegatus; assembly: GCF_018143015.1. Classification (NCBI taxonomy): domain Eukaryota; kingdom Metazoa; phylum Echinodermata; class Echinoidea; order Temnopleuroida; family Toxopneustidae; genus Lytechinus; species Lytechinus variegatus. The sequence continues at coordinate 19,792,570 of NC_054756.1, forward strand.
ATACATGATGTAATATACATGTATATGTCAAAGTTTCTGAATTAAATGATATGGTGCTACAAACATATAGATTAAAGCTTACATGGTCATAAATGGCAGATACTGTTATAAGTAAAATCATAACAATAATGATAATAATAACAATAATCATAATTATAATAATAATAATAATGGTAATGATAAGAATAATTATAATAATGACATCATTGTATTATTATCAATACCACCTGAATGAACCTGCCAATTTTAAAATAATTAACTTCGTCATCAGCGTAATCTTCATCACAGTCATCACAGCCAACAAACCTCCCATCTTGTCATTTGTTTCACTGCGACATTACCACTATCATTGCAATAGAGGATACCATCACCATCATACCAAAACATCACCAACATGAAAATCAATATAAACTAAAATCAACTATACTCTAACCATAATCATCATTGCACGGTGGACATTACCACGAACACTTTACAATTCCACTATCACCATTATCCCCAATGACTACCACCACCACCATCATCTCCACCATCACCAATATTCTCATTGGTACCACACTTACCTGGAGTTGGTTTCTCTCATCTGTAAGTCGCATGAGGATTGGCCATGGAGGAGGGATAAATCTTGAGGTGTTGAGACCATCCACATCATCTCTCATTTCATCCAAGGCATCCAGTAGAGGTCCGGTACAACCATCGTCACAAGCTACATATAGGCAACAATTTACCAATATCAAAGGAAGAAAGAAAAATTAATTAACATTTCTTGATAGCAAGTAATATTTTCTTTTTCTTCAGATTTTTTTTAAACAATTCCAGAATATCAAAAACCTGTTAGGTTTTGTTTCTCATTCATTGGTGTAAATGGAACCTGGTTTTAATGTCTAAAATTTGTTCATTAGTTGATAATACTGAGCTCACTTGAAAATTATGATTGGCATTTCTGTGATATGTAAATCAACATTCTTCTTCCAGTATGAATATATCATATCAGTATCTGACTCACAGTCATTCTTGAATTAGCATTATCAGGACTGTAATTAAATTCAAAAGAAATAACTTTAATGTGTTTAGGAGTCGAACCAAGAGTAAACTTTTATCAACAAGGACAATACAAAGTCATATTACATGTCTTTGAGTAATCTTTAATTTACAAGACATCATGCATTTTGCACCTAATTTAAAAGATATGAAAATTCACGAATTCAGATATTTTTGCAATCAAATGTTTTCTTACAAGTACATCCATCTCCTGTAATCACATGCCTCGGGCTGCACTCATCACAGCTACGTCCTGTCACCCCCGGAATGCAATGGCACTGTCCAGTGGTGCTATTACACGCTGTAGAGTTTGAGCCATATTCATTGCAGCCACAGGGGAGGCAGCTTCCTCCTGGGACAAAAGGGTTGCCATAATAACCAAGAGCACATCTATCATGGAAAAAATAAATACAAATTAAAAATGTTGTTACAATGTTTTTGTACAAATTAAAAAATTGAGATGACAAGTTTTGATTGGCACCTATATTCTTTCTTTAATATAGAGCACAGTTAAAAACCAAACAAAAACAATAATTTCAAACTTCAAAGCAAATAATATAAGAGATATATTTTCCAACTTGATTATAAAAAGGTGGTACAACTAGCCTGCATTTTGCATGCCTTTCTTTTTTTTTCTTAGACCATATGACACAGTTTTACAGTTTTCCAAATGATTGAGATACAAACATATTTATAATTGCATCTCTCACTAAAAATTTTTAATGGTAAAAACGTGCCATTGACAAAAAATGGAGTACTAAACATTGTTTAGTTTCAGCAAATTTTAATTTGAAACAATTTTCTTCTGTTTTAGGCACATATCAAAAAGGAGGAGGGTAACAGTTGCATGCATCATTCAATGTTTTTTTTCTCCCCTTTCTACAAAGTATTGATATATAATCACCTTTCACAGTATCTACCACTGTAACCGCGAGGGCATGCTGTACAGATATAACCGCCATCAGATGCAGACTCACACAAGGGGCTGAAACTAAAATTGAGATCAAAAGGATGAATGAATGTTTATCATGATTGTTCAATGGCCAAAACTATAGCAATGCCTATGGGTTAGTGTCATGGGTTCATGCATAACCATATCTGATTGAAACAGAAATTATGGCTACATTAAACAGTTGGTTCTGAATGAAAAGAAGTCACTTATAGGTACCGTTTCACAAAGACTTGTTAAAATAATAAACTCACAGATTCTGTAACAAGTTTACTATTAGCCAATCAGATTAGAGGATTTTTAATAGATTTAAACTCCTATTGCAAATTCTTTATCATAACAAGTTTTATGAAACAGGCTCCAGGTTTGACTGTCAATTTGCTGGTGTCATGAAGAGGAAAACACAGCAGGACTCTTTGGAAGCAGCTAAAAGCTTTAATAAAGGGAAATAGATGGTAGATACCAGGAGACTGTGTGAATGGGCATTGATCAGAGGAGCTTCTTCAAATTTCTAACAATGCAAGACAATTGCATACAGAGCAAAAGATTCATACAAAATACTTGAGAGGGAATTTCCATACCTTATTCTTTTTATCTTAATATTTGTCCTAACATTTTCAATGCAAATCTAAAACATGAATAGCATTTTATAAACATTCTATGAATTATCAATTAAGAAAAATGAAAATATATATGAATGAGAGTTTATGGATTAGATTTTGAAAGCCAAGTGAGTGAGTTTTTCGCAGGTTTCTTACCTCTAGCTGTTAGAGAATATTGATTATACATGTATCTTACTTGTTAGATAATATATTAAGAGGGCATCCACACAGCTGACAATCATTGCTCTTTCCTCTGGTAGCATCGCCATAGAAACCAGGTGCACAAAGATGACATCTTGACCCGGTTGTATTGTGTTGGCAATCCTGTCAAATTTAGCATTAACAAATCATCATACTAGCATTAATGTGAAGTGAAATGCTATGTAAATACGACCAAGACAATTATTTACCAGTGTCAATATTACACGTACCACTTACATACAAATAAATGTCCTTGTGATCTTTTATGGCAACCAAACTGCGTACCATTCATAGATTGATTTATCCTCCTCTCTTCAGTAATTCTGTAAATTAATCAAAATTTTCTACCTTCAACTCCACTTTTTGTTAAACATTACTTCAAGTCATGAACTATTAAATATAGCATGGGGGCCGTTTCATAAAGCTGTTCTGAATTCAAGAGCGACTTTAAGAACGACCGGTGTTCCTGTCTTATGGGCTAAACCATTGCCAGTTCATTAAATTAAATTAAATTACAAACAGCTTTATGAAACACCCACCAGGATAACTATAAGCATCACAGCTTCTTATAAGAAACACAAAGTGGAGACAAATCGCTTTAGGAATGAACTGCATTTATAATAAGTTTGATAAAATGCCATCTTGTTGGCTTATAATATAACACAACAGCAAACTCGATTGGGTTGATTAGAGTGTGAACTGTAAAAACATATAAAACATCTAAACTCTGGTCTCATTTGGGGGTTTGCCTTAAATAAACTATTGTAGAATTTTCATTAAAAATATTCTTTTCCCGCAAGAAAAATATAATTTTTGCACTATACTTACCTTGCACTTGCCATTGCCATCATTGCAGACATCAGAATGTTTATGACAGGTGCACAGTTCACATCTACCTAGGTATGGACCTTCTTGTACCCTCACATAGCCTGGCATACACTCCTAGATGCAGGTAAAAAAAAAGGAAAAAAATTATAATAATAATATGCAACATTTAATAAAGTGCATAATACAACATTTCTAAGTGCAGTATACTATTACGCGATTTTAAGCATGTGTACTCCGATCAAGTGCTTGAGCATTCAAGGAATTCTTTCCTACTAGGTATCCATTTACTACACCTGGGTGGAGAGTGGCAAATGTACATTAATATCCCGCCAAATGGACACGGGCAATTAATTCACCATGTGGAATGCATATTTTATGACATAATGTGATTTTTTTCTGAAACTCTTGAATATTATAATGAAAAATATATTGTGTAAATAACTGGATGATAAAAATGATTGATAAACTCTGCATAATGAACTTGAATACAGTAAATTATAAAGTGTGATGCTTGATATCATTACGTTAGAATTTCCACAGACTGGAATTGCCTGCATCCATCATCTTCTTGGTAAGTTGATCATGAATATTTTGTGCAAATCTGAATTGCAATATGTAAAAATAAATGAAGTAATATGTAGTCCCCTGAATCATTGAGGCCAATTTGGGAGATCATTCTGCACATTGGGTTTTAAATTAACTTGCACAAAATCAGAAGATGTAGGGACTGTAAGGGTTCTCACCTCACAAGATGTGCCCCGATATCCTTTAGGGCATTTACATTGCTCTATCCCTAGTACAGAAAGGCTAGTTGTATCATTGCCTCTGGGTCCTCCTACTTCCATGTAGACACTGGAAATCCTGTACAGAATGAAAAAAGAAAGAAACAAGATACATTTCTGAAGGTGACGAAAAAATTCTAGCTCATGACAACATTATTGCCCCGTACCTGATAAGTCTCGCAAGCATTATGTGAAAACCAAGACAGTAGTTTACTCTACACATGACTTTGCTTGATTTATGGCCATAATGTGTCAATACCATGGCAACATTTTCTGACACTTGTTAAATAATGTTTTGTGCATCTCTGCTCCAAGACCAAAGTATGCGTCAAGTCTCATGAGCTTATGGTCAAAACTGAGAAAGCATTTTTAATCACAAGTTGAACTGCTTGCCACATGCTTATTCTTCAAAAATGTGATGTTTACTCACTCAACAATTGCTCCTCCATTAATTTCTATGAAGTTAGGGGTATCGTGTAAGCATTAGTATCGGGCCTTGTCAGCTTTTGTGGTTCAGGATTAGGATTAAGGTTTATGTACGGTTTGCCTTAATGTGTGGACTTTCAGAAGAAGCGATTGTTGCAAGAGTTAATGTCAAAGAACTGATTCTCATAAACCCCCATTTATTTGAGACAGGCGTCATATATCATTGTAGTCCCCTGTAATAAGGCAATGGAAATCTGATAATTCAAAAGTTAATGGGTACAACTAACCTAGATGAGAGTGTTTGGTAGGTCTGAGAAGCAGGAAGAAGAATAGATTTAAGATCCTGAAGAACCATCATGAATTCTTCCCTGGTAGGAGCAATGCCGGTACCTTGGTGGAGAAAATTGTGCTGGGGAAAAGAAACAAAAACGATACTTAGCCACAAATTTAAAAAAAATAAACATATATACCAATCTAAAACTCTCATCCATTAATCAATAAAAATGGGGAGAATATACAGTATAAACAGATTCATCCCCTTTGATAAAGATGTTCTAATGGCATTTTTAAAGATCTTTTCAAGAATGCTCCTTGAGAGACATAGTTTATAAAACCCGTTGAAATTAAGCAACACAAATCTGTGAACTAAAAATATCCATTTCTAAATTAAGATAACATCTATTTCAAGTTTCAAGTCATCAACCACATAATCAATCAAATACTTCTCTTAAAAAAAGGGGCAAAGGAAAAATCACAAATAAATACCATCCTAAATGCTTGTTAAAGATTCTAAAATCACAAAAGAAAAAAGAAGTATCTTGATTCCTTACCTCATAGAGCTCAAGTTTTGGTCTAGATTTTCCGTTGAGATTTGAGACAGGAATGACAAGAGAGTGGGTGTCTCCTACAAGCATGATATGAGGTAGATAAGGTCTAGCTTCAGACCACCCATCGGTGCTCTTTGGTTCCATGTAGTCTATCTTGTATTTGATCATTCCTCCATAGGCAGTGACCTAAAAGGGGGAATGGGAACAAGTCATATCAATCAACATTTATTTCACTAAGCATTTTATCTCTTGTCCCGACCCTCACACCACTCTTTCCCCCATCTTGAGCATCCTCCTCTTTCAGACCAACCTTACCCTTTCTTTACCATATCATTCCAAATAATCATTGGTCTTCATTTTCATTTCATGCCACTCACTTCAAAAGTGACATCAGCATAAGTGGTTGAATACTTTGTGTGATCAAACGTACTGAAATTACATGTAAGTTACCATATAGTTTTCAATGAAGCCCCAATGTAGGTAAATAATGAGAACTAGCTGAAACTCTTAACACACACGTAGACAAAAAACCTTCTTTTCCACTTGCCACTTCCTAAGTACTCATTTTTTTACAATAATTTACATACAACCATTTGGTGGTCATTGGCAAGAATCTGCCCCAATACCTTTTTTGTGATTAATACCACAACTTTATAATCAACCAAATCTCACCTTGTTGCCAAGAAACACTCGGGGGAGGTTCCAGTACACATCTCTGGTCCCGAGAGCCATGCGTGCAGCAGTGACGTTAACACCCCCACCAGCTGAGTAGTGAGTAACACCGGTCTGTGTTGTACGCAATCTGTTAGCATCACTCACAAACAGCTGACTAGCATCTTCTTCTATCATATCAATCTGGTGAGAAAAGCATCATTTGTAGACATTTTTTACTAAGAAATGAGTTATTGATAATCATATACTCCAAACATAATATTATATTCTGGAATCACTTCAAAGTGGGAAAGAAACCGCTGGATTTCAATGCTTGATGATGCCATCAGAAAAGCAGCACCTATAGTATAACTCTGCTATGCAAGCAAAATAAAAAACAAATTCAGTAATTCCATTATTATTACCAATATCATCATAATGATCATCATCAATATCATAATCATAATGATCATCATCAATATCATAATCATCATCACCATCATCATGATCCCCACTATGACATCACCAACATCATCATCATCAAGAATCATCATCACAACCACCAACACCATCATCATCATCACTATCACCACCCCCCATCATCATCCTTATCATCATCTATATCTTCCTCCTCTAAGCTATACTCACCCTCCTTGATATATAGTCAGCCTGAGAGCATTTATCTGTGATCCCGAAGCAGAAGCAGCTGGTACATCCTGTAGGTAGCTTGGGCTGAAGACTGAAGCTACCCTTCAAACACTTGCTGCATTTCTTTCCTTGGATGTTAGCCTGGTGGATACCATAAAAACGATAACAATGCAATCTGAGATATCAAATGATAATTCTAACTTATTTAGTGCTCATACTTGTGTCCAAGATCTTTTGATTCTATCATTGTCTACTTTGTTGTTTTCATTTGTTTGTAAAAAAAAAGGTATTTTTGATCACCCACTTTTTCTCCCTTGTTTTCTGTTGCTCTTACATGTACCATCTCCTCTACATATTTTCCTCCCGTTTCACAATTAATTTCAATTCGGAATTGTTTTTTATGTTTCTCTCATTCCTTGTTCTCTTTTGTCTTCATCTTGCTGCTTTCATTCCCTCCTCTTGTCTACCTCGATCATTCTCCTTACCCTTCTCCTATTTTCTTATTCATCCCCACTTATTCTCTTCCTCTCTCTCATTCTACTAAACATCTTTCTCTTCCTCTTCATTCCATCTTCTTATCCTCCTTTTCATTCACTCTTCTCCCTCTTCTACCCCCCCCCCCCCCCTCTCCTCTCTTCCTCCTCCTCTCTTCCTCCTCTTCCCCTTCCTTCTTCTCTCCCTCCCCCTCTTCTCTCTCTCTCCTGCTCCCTCATCTTTTCCTCCTTTTTCATCCTTCTCCCTCTCCTCCTCCCCTTCTTCTCCTCTTCCTTCTTCTCCTCCTCCTTCTCATTTCCTCTTTGTATCCTCCATCTCTTCTCCTCCTCCCTCTCCTCTTCCTGCTCCCCATCCTCTTCGCCCTCACCCACCTCTTCCTCCTCCCAACCTCATCCCATCTCTCCGTCTACTCACCTTACAGACACAGCTACCATCCTCGTTACAATCACAGAGGTCACCCCTACACGTAGATGGATCCCGTCCTCTCCTACTGCACCGACACTTACGGCACTTAGGGTAGCCATAGTAACCGAATCCACAGGACTGGCACTGTCTCCCCTCATAGCTTTTATAGCACCTGTAGATTCCAATCAACAAAAGGGGTGCAGTTAAAGTGTCAGCCTAACCAAAATTATTTTCATTTGTTAATACAACACTACTTGAAGTACTAATACATATGGTAAAGCTATGGTACATGTACATCTCATATACATGTATGTATGTATTAACTGCCCCAGTCCCTCTTTCTCTATCTCCTTTAAAATCTATTTTCATGATTTTGTTTCCCCTTCTCCCTCTCTCCTCCCCACCCTTTCCCCTCCTTCCCTTCCTCTCCCCCTCTCTGTCCACTGTAATATATCCCATTCGACAACTGAATTACCTAAAAAGTCCCTAAAAAAAATTTTGTTCTATGCAACTGCCTTCATTTTATATGTTTATCATTCTACATTTGTTTTTGTATTAAGTTGGTAAACTGAAATTGTAAGCGCTTTGGGCCATTTGGAAAAAGCACATTTTAAATATTTGGTATTATCATTATTAATTAACCTGCATTCTCCTGTTGTCAGATCACATTGCTGACTTGATGATCCAATATCACTGCAGTTGCATGGCTGATAAAAAGAAAGAACAAAAAATAAAAGAATTCAAAATCATAACAAATCCTGGAATAAATATACACTAAAAAGACATAAATAATCTAAATTACGATTAACATCATGAGTCAATGTGCATTTATCAATTTCAATTTTAAATATGGAAGTTATCTTTACATGAACAGATCCTACTAACCTTACAACCAAACATGGAGTTGTATCCCCATGTCCCAGGGGCACAGGAGTCGCACCGCTGACCAATGACGTTGGCTGGACAACCACACTGACCTGTCAGAGGATCACAAAGACCACCGGACTGTTCACACTCACAGGCTGTATGACAGTAGAGAAAAGGAATGGAATATAAAAATAATAATAGGCATTTATATAGCGCCATCTATCTAGAATTATTCTATTCTATTTCTATAACTATTATTACCCCGGCTTTAGCTCGAGCTGCCTTTCAGCGCTCATACATTCAAGGAATTGATCCTGTCGGGTACCCATTCACCTCACCTGGGTCGATTGCAACACAATGTCGATAAATTTCTTGCTGAAGGAAATTACGCCATGGCTGGGTTTCGAACCCACGACCCTCTGTTTCAAAGTCAGAAGACTGATCCATTGGGCCACAACGCTCCACGTTGGCATCATTGCATTATTGCCATAATGATTGCATCATTGCAATTAATCACGGCATCGTTACACAAAACTATACCTGTACATTATGAAGGTCGAGTTAAAATTCCATTGGAATGTTCATTTATGGTATACTGCTTGTTACACACATTTGGTCAGTTCCATAGCACTGTCCTGATGATAATTTTCTGAAAATTTACATTATACATGCATACTCATAATGAATGCTAGTAAATAATATAACATTTCCTATTATGTATTGGTAATTATTCTCATGTAGTTTTCTATTTCATTGTGCAAATGTGTAAATGATGCTTTGAAACTTAAGTCAAAAGCATTATACTAATATGATCATTACCATTTACAGTTTAAAGGAATATGGATACTTACACTGGCAACCATTTTCACCAAAATTCCAGAAACCAGCCATACACTGGTCACAACGTCGACCAGATACCCCAAGCTTGCATCGGCATTGTCCTGTCATGACATCACAGATATCGTCCAATGAACCAGTAGGATGGCAGTCACATGATTGACAACCCTCACTGCTGAGGTTGAAATATCCAGGCTATGCATGTACATTTAAAAAAAATGCAATTCAATATTAAAAGAAATCAATGAAACTAAGCATTTTATTGTATCAGAGACTCATTTCATAAAGAACTTCAGTAATGACATATTTGCCATTATCTGTAACTGAATAGGTAACAGGGTTCACCAACTAACCAAATCAAGTTTTGAAGTTGCTATAATGGCAATTATAATTATTGCAATTTTTCCATGGAATGAGACACAAGGAACATATGTTGTTACAACACAGCATCATTCCATTTATAATCTTCAGTCATGAGGCTCAGTTTCAAGGCCTACATGTACATGAATGATTCAAAAGAATATATGCTTGAATAGAATTGTTGTATCCTTTTATAGTGACTATCAATTCATAATGAATATTTCTGATAAATTTCCAATCAATGTTGAAAAGAAAAAATATGAAAGCAACTTCAAAATGTTAATATATCTCTCTTAAAAACTACATATGTCACGTCTTATTTCATTAAAAGAAAAAAAAATTTATATATAGCACACATATTTTTTAAACACCATGTTTTCAAAAAGCAAAAAATTCTATGAAAAGCAAACTTGTTGACAAGGGGATCACATTCCACTGATAACATATCACCCAAATCCCTGGCCTAAATATTGAAATTCCATCTGACACCCAAAGACGATATAGAATCTGACAAAAATACCAGAAAATATTTCTCAAATCTATTGCTACCAGAGTCTTCAGTGTACCCCACCAGGGGTGTCCCATTCAGGGTAACATGGATTAAATCAAGGGGGTCTGTAAACTTACCGAACAGGTGTCACATTGCCGACCTGTGACATTTGACCTGCACTGACATGACCCGCTGACCTCGTCACACTGTGGGTTGATGGAACCTGCCTCGTGACATTGGCAAGCTGCAGGAAAGGGGGGGGGGGCATAAGAATAGGGAAACATTTTTTTAATGTATAGTGTGGGGTGAGGGAAGGGGGGCTCCTTTGCAGGTACATGCTTTCATTGGTGGAAATTATGATTCATTGCAGTCTTAAAAATTCAATTATCTACGATGGCTTCATTCATGAGCTGGTAGAAACAAAGGAGAGAAGGAGGGTTTGGTTTAGAATTAAGAATGCTCTGAATCAGGAAAAATAGGGGGAGGATAAATGCAATTGCTGTAAAGGTGAGGTAAATCCGGTTACATCTGTTCACAAGAACAAACCAGACTTGAATTAATTTGCACTACAGCCACTGTAACATTCATTGTATAATTAGTTAATCCAATCATTTTTTCACACAACGATTCATTTACATTCATTCATAATCTCATATTTTGAAATTAGAAGTTTTCTATTAAACACAAAGTTGATATCATAATTTCCTTTGATAAGATATTAATACTTGTAAAATCCCTCTGAGAGGATATAAAGTAATCAGTCCATATCAATTTTGATACTTCAACCAAGCACATTAATTCTTAGAAACCATTCCTGAGGTAAATGCCACTCAAATACAGTTGTCATCTTCAAGTTAAGAAAAATAAAATATCTGGTCTTGATCAAATTTTGGAAACAAACCTTGGCACGTCCTTTGCAATGCGTCTCCATAATATCCGAGGGCGCACTTCTCGCAGTTATCTCCAGCAGTACCTTCCCTACATACGAGACATGCCCCGGTGATGGTATCACAGCTGCCTGGTGAAGATGTATTCAGATTACTGTTACAGTTCAGAGAGCAGGGCTTGCAAGCCATGCCCGTCATCATTGGATCACCATAGAAACCATCAACACATCTGATTTACAGCAAGATAAAATAGAAATCAAGAACATTTTCAGATGAAATGAATGCTGAATGTACTGATATACAGAGTCAGAATGACTCTGCTAGCTAGGCTTTTTTTTATTTTATCGTTAGCAAAATCATGAGCCGCTGATAAGATTTTTTTCTTTTTAATAAAACAAATGATGTTTTGTTCTGCAGGGAATAAGATCAAATTAAAGAACAAATTACACAACCAATAGAGAATCATGCACAGGTTACATTCATGAAACTGAATTAGAAATTTTGGGAAAGTTTCAGCATATGATTAAGTATTTGTGAATTCAACTTTCTAAAAATGTTTCAACAGATGACTATATAACCCAAAAAGAATTTTTATCATATGTAAGACTTCAAATAAAACAAATTCAGGCATTCTTACTTGTCACATCGTGGTCCTCCATGGCCTGTTACACACTGATCACACACAAACCCATATCGATCGTCAGCTACACAGGTGGCACTAAAGCTGTGGACAAGATCAAAATACACAAATTTAGATTATGCACATTACAAGGAGGAAAAAATTAAGTCCTAATTTTGATTGGATGGAAATGATACATGTTACAGGGAAAGGTCATTTTTAAATTGAAAATTTGTTGTACATGCTTTAAAGTTTTTAAAAGTGAATTGTCCTCTAATTTTGTCTGATGGAGAGCAGTAATAGACATTCTACTTTGATTGATGAACAGGCTTATTCCTACAACATTGTTGGAGTAAACTTAACTAAACTTTATACAGTGCATTTAGTGACTTGATGACATACTTTTTATCAAAAAATTGAAGAAACATTTGTAATTATTTTTGGAATGAAAGTTAAGAAAGCTAATTTTCCTCTAAGGACCTCATTTGTACATTGTTATTACTGACATTCTTGATACATATAACTTCAAAAAAAAGAAGAAACATTAATATGAAATGAAACATAATGGCTAACAATTTCACCAATAAACTGGGAGCTTGATATCCATATGCATACCATTGTTTTGATGGGTTTTTTTATATCTATCTTTTTTAATCATATGACTCTGAGAGCAACCTCGATTGTTTTTTTTCTGTGTTGTGTTTTTTTTTGTACTTTGCTTTTTTTTCTGCTTTGTATTCTGATGTTATGTGATTTCCCTCTGTAATGGTGTCTTTGACATTTTTTCATTTACGAATGTGGAGATAATAATTTAGGCAGGCGAGACTGAAATATAGAAAACCGATCTCCATATCTAACCTTGATCCCTGTTCCATTAATGGACAGGCGCAGGGTTGGCAGGCATCAGCTTGACCGGATGTTGCATCTCCATAGAAACCATTTAAACAATATTCACAATGAGGTCCGTATGTGTTGTGATCACATTGCTGAAAAAAGGGAAATCAGTTGTGTTTGTACATCGTTTCTGTTGCTTAAAAAAAAACATTGTTTATTGCCTCTCACTTTCCTTTGCTGTCAAGACATAATTTCTAAATTATACATGGAATTAGTTGTTTATTCTTACTTGGCATAATCTCGTAAAAACACTAATAGTAGAAGGTGTTTATATACTACCATCTCGTCACAATCTATTCCAAGGTGTACAAATATATATCCTCCTGGCTTGGGTTCAAGGAAGCTGCCATTTTGAGAGCTCTTTGCATTCAAGATAGAAATCCTACATGTACCACTTGCCAATTCACATATAAACCTGGGTTGAGGGCAGCACAATTTTTTTAAAGTCACATTCAATATTACAGTTATTACTACATGAAATACCATTTTCAATTAACCATAAGTCATTTTTGTTTAATCCAACACAGATTAATACTTGTCAGTTAAGTTTATCAAGACATGTTTAGTGGAACAACTCAAAAACATTTTCGTCCATCAAGTTGTCAGATTTGACAACTCTCCTTGATTTAAATTGACTAAAAAAGACACATTACTATGGTAATGATTGAATAAAACAGACTTAGCAAAATAATAATATCTAACAAATCCTTTCATGAAATTCTCCCGAGGACAGCATGTAAGACTACTAAGTAACTTACTGAGCACTCTCCCGTGTAGGCATCACATTCTGGTGAGTGGTTGTTACAGTCACACCTTTCACATATCCCACCATAGAGGGCGTTGTTGACACGTCGGTAGCCATATTCACAAGACTGATGGACAAAACAGATAAATAATCCATGATTTGCTCTTTAACTACCCAAAAGTGAATGAAGAATTAACTGGTATAAAAGCAACACTGAAATGAAAGAGAGCAAATCTATATTTACGGATGGAAAGATTAATCTTAACATGTATAAAATTTTAAATTTCACCAAGTCAAAGAATGTCTAGCAATAAACAAAGCCTGGTGAAAGAAAGACCCACTCTAGTGCTCCATCCCTGATATAGTAAATACTTGAACGTTTCAGTCATGCATAAAGCCACACATAGATTTATGAACAACTTTACGAAACATCCACCTGGCCCTTTAAGGTTTTTACGACGGTTTTCACAATTTTAGAGATTAAAAATTTAAAAAGTGTAATAAATAAATTAACTTAAAACTATAAAAACCTATCGAAATTGTAAAAATTTTCATTTTTTATCAAATCTTCATCTGAATGATATAGAAGTATTATTCAATAAACAAGAACTGAACCTGAAAAAAGCAAACTTTCACAAATTCCTCAAATTAGATGTATAGATATACAGGGCAACAAATGTTAGGCTTTGAATTTATCCAAAACATCCAAGATGGGCCTGTTTCATCAAACTGAATTCATAACTTTCATGAAACATTAAATACTGACTGGCTGTTAATTACTAAAACCTTGGTACTTTGCATTGATAGCAATATTACCAGAAGAGTGCAAGAGGGTCAATAAGAGACATACCTCACATGATAGGCCCTCATATGTTGGTGGACATTCACACTGCTCTACACTGGCTAGGATTGCTGGTGATACTGCTGTCCTATCAACTTGCTCAAGAATAACATTCTTCAACCTGCAATAAAGATAAACATCCATCTCATACATCCATCTAAATTTGAGCATCATATGACCAGGATTTAAAAAAAAATCAATCAATCATTTATTAAAGGTCTGAGTTGGGGTAAAGTGAAAAAGTGACACAGATATTAAAGAGTTCTCGCAATTACAAATGGCGGCGGATTCTACAACATAGAAAATCCATGGAAAATGCCTGTCAAATCACAATGAACAGCCGAAAAGTCTTTGTCGGGAATTGATAAACCCGTAGGGCTGATCGTCGTAGACTTCCAAGCTGACAAAAAATGCAAAGATTTTGTTTGACCAGAGTCACGAACGAAACTGCTGTTTTTTATCCGCAAATTTTTGACAAATTCTGCTTCGTTATGAAGGGCATTTGACAATATATTTTCAATGTTGTAGAATCCGTCCCCATAGCAATTGCGAAAACTCCTCATTATTATAATGATCCTCATGATTAATATCAATACAGACAACAATAATATTAACATCATCAACACCACCGTCGTCATCCATCATCATCATCATCACCCATAATCATCATCATCATCCACATCATCACCACCATCATCATCCACATCATCACCACCATCATCATCATCATCCACATTATCACCACCATCATCATTACCATCACAAACATAATAATGATCATCATGATAACAACATCATCCTCATCATAATCATCACCATCATCACTATCATCATCATCATCATCATGATCGTGATCATCATCCTCTACATCCCCACCATCATCCCCTTCATCATCATCACTATCCCCTCACCATCATCGATCATCATCATCAATATCACCATCATCATAGTGACTATCACAATCATCATCATTATCCCCACCTCAAGGAACAGAAAATAACAATCTACCTTGATTCTCTTGGCCTTGTGTTATACGAGGCCCTTATCAGGAGCATCCTCACATCAGCCAGCACCCTCATGAACTCTTCCGAGGTCGCCCTTCGACCCATGACCCCGGTTGAGAGGTCAACGTCCGAGGTCATGACAAACCAGTTCCCCGCAGCCATCTGGATCCTCGCTGTCCGTTCTTCTTCCGGCTGAAGGTACAGGAAGCTCTGGTAGAGCAGGAGACGGTCACCCTAGAAACAGAGCACAACAAATGAAGTGATGAGAAAAGAATTATCAAATTCTAGTACCAAATCATGATGCTACTTACTTTACTATGTACTTCATTAGTTCATGAAACAATACACAGAGAGAAATATTTGTGTAAGCTAGAGGTTGAGGGGATCCACCTGTAAGACATCAAAATAACAATCACATTGCCTATAAAACACACTACTGGTTAGCATATTTATTTCATTTTGGGCGACTTATTTTTGGTGTTGAGGTGGCAGGACACACTTGGTATAGCGCCTGTACCTTTTGCTTACAAAGCACTTGAATCAACTAAATGTAATTTTTTTCTCTCTTTGCCTCTTCTTTGAGGATTTAAGTTTCAGAATAATTACAAATATACATTATTCACATAGGAATAACTTTTTTAAGAGTCAAATGATATAATACTTACAACAGGAATATATATACATGTACATGCACTGTTTACTGCACACATATATTTCTGCCACAGAACCAAATTAGTCTTAATGAATGAATTGATAAGAGTATTTCATTAAAGTGTGGTCTGAAATAACAATATATTGGGTGTTACCTCTATGACGACATCCGCATCCCTGGTTGGTTGTTGGTAGATATCTCCTCTCTGTATGCTATAACTCACTGTGAATGTTAGGTAGCCTCCATGGGATGAAAGCTGTGATACAGATAATAAATACAGGATGACTCATAAAAAATGTTTCAGGGTGAAGTCACACATGACTATACAAACAATGTCGTGGCCCAGAGGATTAGTCTCCAGACTTTGAAACAGAGGGTCGTGGGTTCAAATCCCAGCCATGGCATAATTTCCTTCATTAAGGAATTCATCCGTAGTGTGCTGCACTCGACCCAGGTGAGGTAAATGGGTATCGGCAGGAAGTAATTCCTCAAAAAGCTGTGTGCACCTGAATAGGTAGAATAGCTTAGCCAGGTAATAATAATAGCAGGGCCCGCTGGGAGAACAGATCTCGGAACTGAAGTGGCCACCCTGGGTAAATATACCGTTGCTATTATTACTATTATTATTATAACAGCTGGAATGTGAAGTGCCAAAATTTGAACGCTTATTCTTTTTCACTGAATTACAATGAATGATTAAATATAGTAATAGAAAGAAAATCATGTCTAAAACACAGCAAATAATATAATTTGGAGCAGCTGCCTAACAATAACAATAACAGAGCATATTCATATTGCACAGTTATTATAATCATATATTTTACTGCACACAACAAAATAAATGGTACATTTTAAAGAACATTTCTTTGAGGTCTTAAGATTAGTTTTAAACGTATTAACTGGGGGTGATTCCCTTATAGAGAGTGAGAGTGAATTCCTAAGTTTGGAAGCCCCATAGGCAACTGCTCTATCACCAAGGGTATGTTTTGATCTTCCAGAAGCATATTTCAACAGTGTGTTATCTTTTGAATTACTGCATCAGCATATACTAAGTTGACCAATATACAAAATAAGGATCAAACATATTTACCTTGTTGCCGAGATATTCCGTGGAAGCAAACCAATAGTAGCCAGTATTGCCCAGGTCTTCTAATGCCTTGTAATGGTTGATTGCTAGCATGTCAGTACCGGTGGTATCAGGGAATGCGTAGGCTGAACGTTCTAGGTTAGTCACAAACCAACCAGAGAGTGTGGTTACCTACATTGAGAAAACAAATAATGCTCATTTATCATTAATCACAAATGCTCATTTGTCTTGTACTTCTTAATATCTTTTTTATTTTATAAAATCATTCATAATTACTATGATCTTGATCAATCAAATATTAAATGTACAGTTGATCTACTTGTTTTCCACCTTCAGAGATTCTTTTTTCAGTTGCATGAAACTTATGCCACAAACAAGTACAAATTAGGAATAGACTTGGTAAGTGCATAAAATTCAGCACATAAGAAGGGGTTTTGCATCTGTAGAATACATTCCTAGGTTTCGGGTAGAAGAGTATCATTACTTATGGGTTTGATTTCGAGGTGTGACATTCGAACCATAGCCTTCAGTCCAACAAATCTATAGGATTTCCTCCCATAATACTGATACATGATGCTGTAATAACCAAATCAGTGTCCTGTCCCGTCACAGGCTTCTTTCAGGGGAGGGGTGCAATTGGGGGAATGAAAAACTTACCAACTCCAATAATAATAATATATGATAATAGCCAATTTTTATATAGCGCTTTTCCCAGAATGGCTCAAAGCACTTTACAGCATATTATTACCACAGTCATTGGATTCATTTCAATCCCGCACAAAAAGTGCATAATGTCCACTCCCTGGGGAGTATTCCTTGCATTCATCACAGCCTCATTATGCTGGCAAATTCAAACATACAATATCTTTCGCAGACAGCGTAGAGTTTGGAGGGTGCCCCCCTCCCCTTGCAACGTCTCTGGCTTCCAACACACATTCAAAGGGTATCCTATCTTAAAAAGAAGCAAAACATGGAAATACAATATTGTTATAATTGTACAACCAACCTGTTCAATTCCCCATGGAACACTAGTACACTCAGTGGTGATACCAAAACAGTAGCACTGTCCACAGCCATCAGGGTTATCACCAACAAGGTTGAAGAATCCTCTCTTACAAGTATCACAATTAGATCCTTCTACATTGGGCTAGGGCAAACAGACAGACAAGAAAAATACAAGAATATCAATCTTCACATTTCAAGATGGATCAAGATATAACTGTTAGACTGTAACCAAACAGAAAATCAAATATGAATGAAGGCAAAATATTAAGCATAAGAAATATACATATCATATTCGTGGTAATATTTTGGTTGATCAATCTAAACAACAACAATGATAAAATTCAACGAAAGCAGGTATTTAGGAAGCAGGGTATAACTATACCATTTAAAATAATCTCATATAACTATTCAGAGCACAAGTTTCTTGGGGAAAACAGAAAAGCATCCTAACATTGAAGACATTATGAGATAATTCACATTTGCAGGTCCTATTCAAACAAATATTGATATTTTTTCTTCGTTTGATTTTGACCCCTTGGGGACATTGGGACCATGGTGACTATAAACTATATTTGTTCAGGACAAGCAGACAGACAGATTTACAACCAAATGGATATAATCCTCACCTTGCATTCGCATGGCCCTTCACAAGGATCCACGTTAGAGCTACCAGCATCACTGCACTCGCACTTCTCACAGTCCGGGTACCCACGGTATCCACGGGCGCACCTGTCACAGCTCGGGCCAGCGTAACCCTCCGTACAGAAGCAGTCTCCTGGATTCTACCATATAGAGGGAAAGAAACAGATAAATTACTAGAAGGTACATATTTGAAGCCATTCAAGTGTCACTGACGTCAACATGAACTTGAATGGAAATAGACAAGTCTTCAAGGGCAATAGGTAAACTAAGGGCCCTCATGGACAGCAGACTGTATAACTGATGAGGCTACAATGATAAAGTAAAACTTAGATTTACATTGAATAAATAATTAAATAAATCAATCAATCAATGAATAAATAAATTATTAAATAAATAAATAAATAAGTAAATAAACAAATAAATAAGTAAATAAACAAATAAACAAACGAACAAAGAAATAAGTAAATGAATAAATAACTCACTATATAAAAGAGTATGTCAAAAATTTTGTATATTTAACACAAACTTATGCCCATTTTCACCTTGCTTCCTGAACTGGCCAAACAATGATGATTTGAGAGAATTACAAATTTACATATGAAGTAGCACACAAAGGAAAAATTATTTCTGAAAGATCAAACACACTGCAGGCTATAATAGCCCCCCCCCTCCAACATCCAGATTTTAGGGAATTCCCCCCCATCCAAACATGCGAGAATAGTAAAAAAATATATAGCTTGCATACCATATTGCCATCATAACAATTACATTACAAATGCTTTCTTAGTCAATTTTTAAAAAAAGTTGGGAAAATGTTTAACTCTACTGGGTATGAGCTATTAATGGAACTGCCAATTATACTTCCAAGAAGTAGTTTTGTTTCGATAGAGACATTTAATGTAGGAGGTCAAAGGGTAATAACATCATTTGGAGATAATACCATTTGTGCAGAGGCCCCTTTGACTAGAATTCAAATCTATGTTGTTTCGTCCAGTGCACCTGTCTCTTCTCTATTACCACAGTTTCAATTTGTTAACCTCTGAGTTCTATACATCATTTTTTCTTTTCCTCTGATAGTTTACACACCGTTGTAACAAAAAGCAAAATTTCCTCATGTAGAAAGCAGAGCATATATGTGAATAAATGAGTAAACGCACATGTAGGATGGAGATGGGAGGAAAAATTTTGGCAATGTTGGCTAAATTTGCATCTTTATTTACTGCCAACTGGTCCCTGTACAAGGCCTATGAGAATTACTAAATTCAGTAATTTCTTAATTGTTCCGTCCCATATTTTTTTATCTTTGAAATTGAATATGGAAATAAAACGAATAGAAATGAAAGGAAATATATAGAATTCAAACATATAATAGATATGATGACCATTTGATCTCTTAAATATAAATAGGAATGCTTAGAATAGAATATAGGGTAACAGATAAAAAATAGTAAAAGATGAATCCTGTGCATTATTTGCTTTACTTTTTCTTCAAACCATACCATGTTACTCTGGCTCCTCTCATCCTTGACACAGTTATAGTTAGACTCTGGATCTGTACCAACACGGCTGCATATGCACGCTGTAATATTGTGTGAAAATAGAATTAGAGACGAAGGGTTATCTCATGTGACAGATAAGAATTATGAGGGGTTTCATAATAAGAGAAAGGAAGTTAAACTTTCCTTTTAAAAATGTTTTATTCACATTTAAATTATCAATTAATTTAAGTAATATGGATTTATAAAAAAATATTGATTTTTTAGATATAATTGATTATAAATGTAGCAACATCGGAGGCATTGTGGCTAAGTAGATAAGTCTCCTGACTATGAGCCATGATTGAAGCCAAAGTTTGAATCACAAGATGGCGCTCACATATTTTTGGCAAGGTGTTAATCTACATTTGCCCCTCTCTACCCAGGTGTTGTAAATGGGTACATTGTAATGAGAAATTCCTTTAAAGCTTGAGCACCTAGGATGCCCATCTAAAGCTGAGGTAATAATTATATTATCATGTTAGACAGGGCCCGCTGGAAGGACAGTTTTTGAAACTGCACTAGTGGCTATCCTGTATAAATATGATATATTTACTATCATTAGTTATTACAATGAATCATGTTCATCACATATCATCCTCATTTATCATTTAAGCACAGTTTACTTTGATTGGATTTCACTTTGAGTTACATAAAGTTCCCAGTAAATTTTGTTATTCAATAATTTAACCTGGAAGTTACTTTTTTCATGAAATTCTGTGAATTCATTGTTCATCATGAATTCTGTGAAATTTCTCTGTTTTCCGTTTAAAGAAAGCTGGCGACTCTACCATAGCGATAAAAATGTATCAAATTCTGTAATTTTTACCTCTACATGGTGAAGGATTGGTAGGCTCGACCCCAAGAGGGCGGTAGAAGCCATCTCGGCATGTCTGGCAGTTGAGTCCATCTGTGTTGTCACGGCAACCTACACAAACTCCTCCTCCATTGTAATTCCCATTCTCGTCGATGCTTAGGCTCTGGGCATCGACCATGTTATCGTAGTAACAGTCATCGGCATGTCCATGACAATTACATGCTGATAAATAAACAATGGAAATTTATATTACTATTTTCAACAATTAAATATAAATGTAGATATCCACTGTAGATATTCAACAGATATCCACAAGGAAGTAATAGAACATTTTCTCGATAGCAAAGGAGAGAGGATTGCATTTAAAGATGATACATGTAATTTGGGTTTTTTTAAATACCGGAAAAAATGATTTCCTTGAAAAATGAAGTGTTGAATCAAGATTAATTCAAATAACGCATAATTTTTGTTATCAAATCTTTTTCAATTAAGGTAACTGAAGATATTAAATGTAATGTGAATTCTTACTAATAAATACTTACGTCTGCAACTATTGCCAAAGTCGGCGTTGCCCGGTCGCCATGGAAATTGCTGAAAACCCCTGCAGCATTGGTTACACTGATCACCGCAGGTGTTATGTTCACATATACATTTCAATGCCTGGAATATGATATAATAGATGAGTAAACAATTAGATACGTAGGGGATAGGGTAATACAATAATATTTGTTGTAAATGCTGCTCCAGGGGGCCGTTTCATAAAGCTGTTCGTAGTTAAGAGTAACTTTAAGAACGACTAGTGAACCTTTCTTACGTGCTTAACCATCGCCAATGAATATACCATTTTCCACAAGAAAGGATCACCAGTCGTTCTTAAAGTCGCTCTTAACTTACAAACAGCTTTATGAAACACCCACCAGAACATATTTCTTACTTATACAGTCCCACCTGAATAGCAGGCCACCTCTCTTAAGCAGCCACCTGCCTATACTGACTTCTAAACCGAATCCCATGGAAGCACATTATGAGGCCATTCTCATTACGCTTTCTAAAACTAGTTTACTGGAAACCGATTCAGGAAACCACTTTGGAAGATCGCTTTGCTAGCATTCCCACTTGATCACACGAAAGTGGTTTTCAAAATCACTTCACGTAAAGCGCTCTTGTTGCTATGGAAACGCTCTCAGTCGGGTGACACGTTTCGCGCGAAATTCGAAACCGCAGCATAGGCATTCTACACCTGTCGTGTGGAGTAGCACGCTCAAAATGTGCAAAGATCGCTTCCCGAACGGTTGTGTCCTCACTTACACTAAAACCAGTTTAACGAGGCAAAGCGATCTTGAAAACTACATCGCGAGGTGGTTTTCCAAACTGGTTTGAAAGATCGCTTCCAAGACCGCTTTGACCGTTCTCACTATGCATTAAACTAGTTTCCACTTAACTAGTTTCCAGTAAACTGGTTTTAGGAACGTAGTGAGAACAGCCTCATAAACTAGTTTCCACTAAACTAGTTTACTGGAAACTAACTAGTTTTAGGAACGTAGTGAGAACAGCCTCAATGACACTCTTCTCATTACAATCCTAAAAACTGATTTACTGGAAACCATAGAGTTAGAAGATTGCTTCCCGAAGAGTAGTTGTGTCCTCACTTGCATTAAAACCAGTTTTAAGAGGCAAAGTGATTTTGAAAACTACATCGCGGTTTGGAAGATCGCTTCCAAGACCGCTTCGACCGTTCTCATTACAAGTTAAACTAGTTTACACTAAACTAGTTTTCAGTAAACTAGTTTAAGGACAGTAATAGGAATGGGATCTTAAGAGTACAAGACATCTGCCAGCTTTATATTTAGAAAACATAACACATTTCCCTTAGGTAGTCACAGTTTTCATTATACTCCTCTTCCCATCACTATGTTTATTACAATTAATTTTGGGAAAATCCTAAAAGATATTGAAGTATCAATCTTGTTCAAAATACATGTCATACCTTGAAACTGCTACCCAGAGTGCAGCACTCATCCATCACTCAATGCCACTCTCAAAACCCATTTGACAAACTATATATATACATAACAACATCACCTAAAAAAAAACCTCATGGCAACAGAAATATGAGAAATGTATTTATCACTAAGGTCAATGTTATCCCGACCCCCAAAGTCATCCATCGCTGGCGAGCCAGAACTCCAGGGTACCCCTGCCTAACTTCTGCCGCCTTGCAAATTACCAACTGATACACATTCTCTTTTCCATCCCTTTTCTTAAGTCATGCATGTCAGCAGTAGATAGCACATTTGGAGTGACCTTTGACCCTCTGGGACACCCTCAGGTGACCCTAGGACATTCCAAAGAATGCTGTTATATTGAATAATTGGTAGGTTTCTTGCCACTGTTCTTGGAGCTGTCAGGTTCATTCTCAAGGACATATCGCTACTAGGGGCCACACCCCCCTCAAGGCAATAGTATATAATATTTCATGGTGAATAGTAATCACTATACCATGGTGTCTGGGGCATAGCGAGGTGTTTAAAGGTGGTGTTTCAGACACCTGAAGAAACATTTTTTATTCTATAATTATGAGGCCTTAGCAAACATATGAAATATCATTTAGATTTCTATAGATGTCATTGGATGGGATTGATTAATAGGTTAGGGGGAAACACTAGAAGATTAATGTCTGCATCCATCCAAATCAAGTCACTGTGTAACTATTTCCTCTAGGCTTGGCATTTGAAAAGATGATGATTTCACAAAAACCCTATTAAAATTCTACTTAAATTTCCGATATTATGAAGATCAAGGAAAAAATTGGAGAGGAGGAAATATCAAAATTTGATATGCAATTGGTAAAGTTGGCAATCCAAATTACAACTACACCTTTTTATGGACATTTGTCTTGGATATAACCAGTCATATCGTTTCCCTATATAAAATTTTGTCTGCTAAAATGCATTTACAGAAAGAGAAAAAACAGGATAGACAATTTTTCAAATAAATTACTCTTTAGGGAGTGATTGAAAACCAAACTTCCAGAAAATGATAACCTTGAAATTGGAGAGAGGCATCCATTCCACCAAACTGTAGCCCCAGTTACAGACTATTAGAGACATGATTGGTGGAATTCATCTTTCAGGAGAGAAAGGTGAATAAAAGATATTTATGCTTTGAATGCAATTTGTAATAATAGGTAACTTGATTATTACTAACAGATAAAACTTTGTCATATAGAGCACCAACAATGAAAAAGTTTTAATCTTTGGCATCTGATTTTTAGGTTAACACCTAAAGGTTTTTAATCTTTGGCACCTTGTCTCTTGGTTAACACATATTAACAACTTTAATATATAAATATATACTTAACACAAGAATTAACTACTTCTCCTGCTGTATTTTCCCCGTTCCTATATGGGAGGGTTTATGGGGGTTGTTGATACTGTTTCTTTCTTTCTGTCATTATTTATATTTCGGGCTGAAACGCCTTTTCTGGGGTAATTGGTTTCTATTCACTTGATTTCCAGCTAGTGGGTTGAATTGGGATGAAATTAGGATCTTATATTCATATATCAAAATTTATAGACACTCACATAGACATTGTACACCTTCAAGCTATTATCAATATTCCAACTTACCAGATCATTTGGTCCAGCAAAAGCATTTAATATACATTGCTCAGCATGACCAAAACATATACACTGACCTCCCACTGATATGTCCTTGATTGAATAATAGTACTGAAACAAACAAAAAATGAACAAAGTAAATTATCATACTGAATCTCGAAGCGATACATCATTCATTTATACTTACTTTATTCTTACACAAAATTTAATTGTATTTAGATAAACAAAATAGTGTAAATGGTATTTTCTGCTTGCTTAATACATACATTTATCATACTGAAATAAAATTCTAATGTGACTGAAAAAAATATGAAGAATTTTTTTTATTTCTATGAATATTTTAACAATAACTTGGATGTAACTGAAAAATAATTTGTGTTCCTCTGTTTTTTGCACATTTGTCAGGCAAACTGTTTTATCACCTTATTATTTGAACAATTTCAGCTAAATAAGTGACCAACTTTATGTAGAAAATTTGACAATTTACTAGTGTTTTAATCAACAAATTGGTTTCAAATTCATATTCTTTCAACAAACATTTTCTTGTGTGTAATCTTATATTCTTTTCTTACCCTCCTTGATACTATAGGATCGACATATCGTATACCACGGCTGTTAAAGGTCATAAGGTCGGCGTGTAACGTCCGGATCTGTTGAAGGCGAAGTCTAATGAAACGAGCTGATGTAAATTCCTACAGGAAAAAGAAATAAAGACAGCATTTGTTTTGTGTTACATAACAGTTTAGAAGAAACTTTAAATAAAGTGAAAAGTATAATTATTTGTATAATTGTAGGGTGCATCAACCTCAACTTATGAATTAAAAATCCCTGATATTTTCTGATCAGGAATTTCACGCAGGTGAGAAATTACCAGGTATTTAGCCAGTGTGATTGGTGATAAAAAAAACTATTTAAAAAACTGTTCAAATCCACAAAAAGTAATCACAATTAAGTAAGGAATTTTCAAAACTACAAGAACTTTTGAGAGAATTTTGCCACGGTTGCCAGGATAATTTGAAAAGTAATAAGTATTACCATAAGATCTATTATCTGATACACTGACATGCAGTCTGATATTTTGTGAATGACCTAATATATTCACAACTTTAAAAGAAATCAACCACAATGTACAAAGAAAAGGAAACATGGGCTTGAGAAGCAAATTAAATTAATTTAACTGATGAATAATTATAAAGAGATATCATAATGATAACTGACGACATAGTAATAAGTAATAAACATTGATTTCATTCAAGCATAACACTTCACATGTTCTTATTTGCAACTGACCTAAATCTAAAGTGGGTGGATCTAAATTTATTCCCTATTTTATGAGTTCAATGTTTTCAGAAGCTGAATAGTGCTACCATCGATGCACACAACCACAAATGAGCGTTAGATTCCACAAATGGGTGTTATCGCCTAATTAGTAGTATTCGGAAGGTCCGATACACACAAATGAAGGATTAAACATGAAAAGGCATCAGATTTAGAGAAAACCACCCATTACTGAATTTCTCATGGTTTAAGGGACCACAGGACAGATGTGAATTGGATAATTTCATTTCATATAACCACCGGGAGGAAATCATTACACCACTTAGGTCAACCCAAGAACCTATCTGCTTTTGTGCTCTGCAACCAGAGAGCAAATAATTGCGGAGGGCCTTTACCCCAAAAGAGTGTGTTCATGCACTCAAATTTCTGAAGCAATCACAACGTGTGTGCACAAAACACAGCTTTTCAGAAGAGCGATCAGTCGCATTGTTTCTCAAACTTCTGAAACTCACCAACTTCACACAGTGGATTCTATGATGTATATAAGTAAATTTGAATTGTATACAATACATGCCAAAACCAGAAGAAATCTGCAGTGCTCAGAAAAATTATTCTCATCTTTGCTGCATTCCACTTATTTTCAAAACCTGTTTTTAGGCAGAATTGCCATTGAAACGCACCTTGTTTCACCTCATTTTGAACGATTTTAAATAATTACTAACTGCTAAAATATTAAGTGAACCAAACCATGGTTTGAATTAAAAATTTTGAAAAGCCTTTTTCAAGTGGGGGCATCAATTGAACCCCACCCCCTTTTCCAACCAAGGCCATTCACCATCAATGAAAAGGAAAAAAAAATAGGTTCATGATAATTATGTGAACACACATCATCATCAAAGGGGGACCTCTGTCAACGGCATAGGATGAAGATGAAAAGAAAGCAATCTTCATATCAAAACTTTACCTTTCATTGTCAATATTTGACTGAGGCACTTTCAAACTCAACTTCACCGAGGTCAAGCATATTGGGCGTTCAAATAGATTCGATCCAACAAGAGTTTGTTCTCTTCCGCTCAATACACTATTTCATGTATGCTGGCCCGCTGCTATGCAATTAGACAAACATGCTGTTTTTTATGAGTGTACCATTGGTCTTTAGTTTGATCCAGCCTACCTACATGAAGGAAATACATCAGAGATATGGGTGATTTTGTCCCCATGATATCCCAAATCTGCCATATAATCCCCCAAATTGACTGTTTCGGGGCAACAGTTTTGTATAAGAGTTGCCCACAGTTCTGCCACAATCAATATTGAAAATATCTAGAAAATCAATATTCTATATTTCGCACTATAATCATATTTCCATTACACTTCATTCTTATTAAGAACAAGAGTAGCCCTTGAAATGAAAGAAATAGCCCCTAAAATTAGAAAATATTTGCTTAGAATCACCCAAGTACTTGCCACAATCAAATGAAAATATTTGCAAATTCAATAATGTACACTTGACAGTTGACAGTATGAAAATATTCCCATTTACACTTTAATTACTGGTTGAGCAAATAAGAAGCCCTTGCAATGAAAGGAATAGCTCCAAAAATTCAGCTATTGCCCAAATTTGAAATTTAAAGTAGCCCCTAAAAATAGAATACATTTCCACCAATGTTTTGATCATAGCCTAAAGTTCTACAATATATTTTTTATACCCTCTAACAATTTGTATTTACTGGTTAGTTATAAAGATGTTCACTGGTTTAATACATGAGATTTTGAAAGCTTCATTTTTAGTTTGTTACAAGCTCAAAGTGCTGCCAATAAAGTACACTGTACGTTATCTTAAATAAGCCCTTAAAAAGTTTTTGAATGCCCATTTGCAGATGCACATTATAATCTAAGACAGAAAACTATAAACTGTAAACCGGTGTGATGGCTTGGTTGGTAAGAGTGTCCGTCTCACAACCAGGAGATCGGGAGTTCAACCCCCGGCCACATCAGACCAAAAAGACGTTAAAAGATGTGAGTTGCAATTACCCTGTTTAGTGTTGGGATAGAGCAACATCCATCTGGCCCTGCACAGTGACTTCCAGGCCCATGATAAATTGGGCAAAATTACTTTTCTGACCATTTCTATTTCAGATTTATATTTCAACCAATCAAGTATCGACTATCGATTGTCATTTTTCCACTTTTCATAAAATTGTTCAGAGTATATCAATCCTAAAATTCTTTAACCTTTATCAATGAAATATGCAAAATAAAATTGATTAAGGGACTGCGATTCGGTCAATCCTCAAAATCAAATAGGTAAAGACCAACCCAAACCTACCAACCGGCATAAAACTATTTGCTTAGCTGCATTATGACAAGCAGAATTGGGTACAAGAAGAAAGAAATTCAGGGGAAAGAAATACATAATAGAGCAAGAAAAACTTCCTTTCTGAATCCCTGAATGGGAGTCCTGCTGGAGGCATGAAATAAAAGGTCGAAAAGCCACACTTTATTCAATGGGGTTCTATCCACGAGGCAATGTAAATAGGGAATCGTGAAAGGCCCAATATTAGTAAAAATGCCATTTATTATCTTATGGTCTTCTGGTTGAACTTGTAAAGAAAACAGTTGGGACTTTGGGGAAATAAAACCGTTTTAAAACCCACACAAGACGAGGTTGAATTGGGGAAATTTTAACGTTTCCAAACAAGAGACACCGGCGAATTCCTCCCTTGTTGTCATTTCGGTGAGCACGTTGAACAAAGTTCTTTAATTTACTTGATGGGTTGGGCAAGAAAGGCACAAAACTGCGAGATAGCTGAATCACATCGTGATGATTTCACAAGTTCAATAATCTATTCCCAGACAGCATTTATGCATGGCCCGTTTGCAAGAATCTCAAAGTTCAGATAAAGGTTATTCACTACATAAAGCTGCAAGAATTTGTTTTCCCATTTTATGTGATGAAGATGAGTCCAGACGTCCCTAGATATATGTGAATAAAGCCATTGGAAGTTCCAGAGAGAAGTAGGGTGTCTTGCCCATGTAATCATTATTTTTGAATCATGACTTCTTCATCCCCTCTTTATTTTGTTACACTGATAAATTAAGGACAAGTCCACCCCAACAAAAAATTGATTTGAATAAAAACAGAAAATTTCATCAAAATCGGATGTAAAATAAGAAAGTTATGGCATTTTTTAAGTTTTGCTTCATTTCACAAAACAGCTACATGCACATCTCGGGCGGTATGCAGATGAGGGAACAGATGACATCACTCACTCACTATTTCTTTTGTATTTTATTATATGAAATATGAAATATTTTTATTTTCTCGTCATTGTCATGTGAAATGAAGTTTCATTCCTCCCTGAACATGTGGAATTCCATTATTTTAACATATTGTGCTTCAGGCAAGGAGGTCCTAATCCTCAAATTCGTAAAAATTGAAATATTGTACCAATCAAACAATAAAAAAAAAGAAATAGTGAGTGAGTGACATCATCAACTCTCTCATTTGGATGTAACTGGCTCGTTCATATAAATATTTTGTTGAAAATAAGTGAAACTTTGAAATGTCATAACTTTCTTATTTTACATCCGATTTCGATCAAATTTTCAGCATTGTGCTTGTCTGATTTTTCTCTATTGAATCAAATCAACATTTTTCTGAGGTGGACTTGACCTTTAAAAAAACTTTGAATTAGTCTAAGTAGGTCTTTGATTTGTATTTTTGAAGCCTTGAATAAATTCTAAAAAAGGAGAGAAAAAATGCAAATTACTAGTAATATTTATCCTATAATGAGATTTGAACACACCACTTTGCCACTGTAAGCACAAGGATTATCCCTAGGTCCATTGATGGGTTGCTCAGTTCTACCTGAATATTCATTAGGTGTAGTCATTGAGTCTGCAGGAATAAACTATATTCTGGACACCAAGAACAGATAGTCATACGGGAAAAATGAGCATCCTGCCAATCCCCCTCCCAAAAAACATGAAACAAAACAAAACACTTTTAGTGTGGCCTTCCTTCAAATTCATTGCCTTTTCATTGTTTTTTTTTTGGGGGGGGCAGTTTTTTTTCACATCATCCCAACATCAGGAATAAGTGTGGTGTGACAACTATCAAAAGAAAATAAATTTAACATTCCTAGATATAACCCAATTATGAACATAGCACACAGACAACCAAATCTCTGTAGGTTGAATTTCACAATCAATTAGATTTTTTTCCAATTACATTGTTGGAGCCAGCCCTCAGCGCAAGTTCACTCTACACTGTTGCCCTGCATGGCGGTGACATATGAGAGGGCAAAACATGTGTATATGCCACTAACAATATCGCAACTGTTAAAAGATGGATTAGTAGCAATAAATTAGGGTGTCACTTTCTTTGCTATGTTTCTTCATCATCATAAAATAATCTATTAAAAAACATGAAGCATTAATCAAAATTGTAAATCTGTATTGACACCCAGGTTCAATGGGGGGACCCTCAATAGACTACATGAATATGGCTGGAATACCAAATTCAAAGAAATTTTTCATATTTCACTCATTGAATTTCTTCTTTGTATACATATCCAATGCCTATGATTTTTTCATATCTGTATTCAATTATTGCTAATTCTTTGAAAATAGATTTGTAAAGGCCTGGTCACACCGCCCGAGCATTGTTGGAGCGGTCGTGGAGCGCTAGGGAGAGGAGGTCGAATTTCGCTCACAAAATTGGGGAAAAATCAAAAACAAAAATCAAAAACAAAATAAAAACAATTGAAATAAAAAATGGGGAACGGGAGCAAGCAGTGATTATTTTTTCTCTCCACTCCACGACCGCTCCAAAAACGCTCGGGCGGTGTGACCATGCCTTTAGTACGATAATTGGTGAGCAGTGAACCTGATACGTGAGAACATAGTCCCAGTGTGTTGTAAGGCAAGCAACAACTGTAAATTTTCAAGCATTCATGATGGAAAGTAGTTTACTGTGACAGAAACAATGTCTGAAGAAAATGAGACCTGTTGATTGAATCGAGTATACGGTTCTAACAGTAGAGGTTCTAACATTCTCATATAATATGTCACTAAGTCTCATGATTGATATTTCTCATTTTCTGAACAAAATCCCAGAGATTCCACTAAGGCATATAAATCTATACATGCAAACAACCACAGATATTCAAAACTCTAAAAAAAATGTTTGATTTTTCAAATACTACCTTATTCAGGAATTTATTCTTATGAACATTTCAGCTCCAAAAACAAACATTGCAAACTGTATAAAGCAGGCCTACTACCACAGAATTTTAGATCACAAAAAAACTAAGACAAAATTTAAATTAAAGTTAATATATTCACATGTCTACCCTTTTTTTTTTCCTTTTTCTTTTTTTTGGGGGGGTTCACAAACTTCACATCCTAACCCATCATGCAAGTATTCCTTCAACTCTGCCTTAAAAGCTTGATTTCCTTTACACATTCCTGGTCATGTGCACTTACAACAATATAGCTGTAAGCCTGGCCCACCTTTATAAAAATCATATTAAAATTCAAAGCATACATGTAGGATAAAATATGTCTTTGGCTCCCATATACAAGGCATTGACATATACTGAGTGTTCTGATTCAAAGATGTTCGTAAATTCTGTATGACTAAAGAAAAAGGGTAAAGAACTGAAAAAAGAAATATCATTCAGAACAATTCACAGATTCTTTATAACTCAGTCTAAGTGAAATAATCCACATATCTATTTCAGGTTGTTATCAATTGATTAGATCTCGGTCATATCTAGGCAAATGGGTACAGAATTGTACTTCCCTAAGCTCTCTATCTTCACCATTTATTAGCTGTACGTACATATCTCATCGTCACAAGTGTTCAGTTCAATTAAATCAAGGCCATGTCTACACAAATCTGTCACAGATAAATTTCAATTCATGTAGATTGCTTAAATAATCAAAGAAACTGCCTCAAAATGATGAGAAAACATTTGTGATGCCCTAAAGAAAAGTATACTAAGATTTGGAGCTTGCTCAATAGAAAAATACAAAATGAATTTCAAGACTGCTGGAAGTCACATGCAGTATGCACTGCACACATTTTTGCAAGTATGTTCAGCCCAAACATCATTGGTCATTTTGGGGTCATATAAGTATCTGCCAAGTAATCTTTCACCTTTTATTAAAAAGATATTTAGTGTTGTAATGACATGAAAAAACTATAAAAAAAAAGTAAAAAACATTTCCCAGAAGGATTTCCTTAAAGGAACGACCCCCCCCCCCCCCCGCAGTAAAACTTCCATTTCTAACCTTATACATTCACTAATAGTATTTTCAAAGTTTTTGTTAAATTAGAATGATTTATTATGGCATGCTTGACTTGACCTAGCAAGTATCATCAACTTTCCATAATAATCAGCTCCTAATATTATCTAAACATTGTCATTTTTTATGAGAGGAAGTAAACCACAATACATCTATTCAGAAGCCCGGAGATGACTGAAATTGGGATCTCTCCAAGTACCATCAGTGTGCATTTGACTATCACAAGATTTTAAAGGGCCAAGTTATGAATGTTTAAATCTTAGATGGGGGAGCATGGGGGAGCTTGGGTTGCTTGGGGGACATAAACCCCCTAAGGTTTTGCAACCATGAAAAGGGGGAGAAAAAGAATGAAAGGAGAAATAAAGGGGTGAAATGATATTCTTTTCTGAAATTAAATCAAAGTCTATCACAGGTCAGATTTTGTTATTAAAAAGGTTAACATTCAGCATTATAAAAATATTGCCCCATACACCATATCTGCCCCCTCAAAATGTTTGGCTTATCACACCCCTGGTTCAAACATAGGACAATAAGCCTATGATGACTTGTAGTTTTATGTATAAAGAGAATATGTATATTCATAAATGGATTGAAAAAATTAGTTTAAAAAATGCAGATAATATACATTCCAATCCTCGATGCATACTGTTATACCACAGTCATTCTTCATGCAAGAAACACTTATACCCTTTTTACACAGGCTAAAATTTCCTTAACCCCGTACTATAGGTGGGGCTAAATTGCCATTTAGCCCCACCTATAGTATGGGGTTAAGCTTAGCCCACTTTCTTTTTACACAGCATTTTTGCAAAGTGGGCTAACCCCACCTATAGTACAGGATTATTTGGCCCTGCAAAAAGCAGGGTTATCCCACCAATTGCGGTGCTAAGAGCAATAGTACGGGGTTAAAATCGCATGTGTAAAACGAAAGTGGGCTAAGCTTAACCCCGTACTATAGGTGGGGCTAAATGGCAATTTGGCCCCACCTATAGTACGGGGTTAAGGAAATTTTAGCGTGTGTAAAAAGTGTACGAGTGAAGTACTTGTACTACGAATGATCGACAAAAACCACTAGTCCGGGGTTAGCGAGTTTCGTGTGTAAAAAGCAAGCATTCCTTATCCGGGGTTAGCAATAACAATTTGGCATGTGTGAAAAGGAAAAAAAATAGTACGGGGTTAAGGATAGTACGGGGTTAGCGATAGTCCGGGGTTAAGAAAATCCTGTGTAAAAAGGGTATTAGTCCATACAAAGAGGGGAACCATTGAAAAATACATGTTCTCCCCCACAATCTTCCAATTATTATGGGGGTTTTATCCCTCTCAATCACTAAGAGGCCGTTCTCATTACGCTTTCTAAAACTAGTTTACTGGAAACCGATTCAGGAAACCAGTTTGGAAGATCGCTTTGCTAGCGTTCCCACTTGATCACACGAAAGTGGTTTTCAAGATCACTTCAAGTAAAGCGCTCTTGTTGCTATGGAAACGCTCTCATACCTCTTTCATAAACCCCATTAAAATGAATTAGGCGGCTAATAGCAGCATAATTTGGTCGTAAAATTGGAGGAGGACAAGAGTTATCCGCATTACTCTGATGCTGCTATTATCCGCATAATAGCAGCATCGGGACAAGATTTTGAGTTTATGAACGCATTTCCAAATAATGCGGATAATTGCCATGGTGCGGTCACAAGGTCACCCTTTTCCAACACAACCGCATCGGAGGGGGCGTGTCCAGTTGTCATGGCGATTATTCGCCTTTTTCAGGACGGGCGCTCGTAAAAATAATGCGGCTTATTTTCGGAGTTTATGAACGCAATTTTTATTGAATTATCCGCATTACTCTTAGGCGGCTAATTGGAGGATAGGTTTATGAAAAGGGTACGGTGGGGTGACACGTTTCGCGCGAAATTCGAAACCGCAACATAGGCATTCTACACCTGTCGTGTGGAGTAGCGCGCTCAAAAAGTGCGAAGATCGCTTCACGAAGAACGGTTGTGTCCTCACTTACGCTAAAACCACTTTAACAAGGCAAAACGATCTTGAAAACTACATCGCGAGGTGGTTTTCCAAACTGGTTTGGAAGATCGCTTCCAAGACCGCTTTGACCGTTCTCACTTCACGTTAAACTAGTTTCCACTAAACTAGTTTCCAGTAAACTAGTTTTAGGAACGTAGTGAGAACAGCCCAAAGATTAACAGCTAAGTTACAAACAGCCCTTTAACTTCTTCGTAAATTCCAGGCATTAACACAGATAAAATCCTATTACTAAATTCAAAGACATTTTGACAGTTAATATATTTATGAGGGATGCTCATTATGAGGACCTCTCAGGCAATTTTGAATTCTCAATTACGATCCCCTACAAATTTGGCTCATAGGGAGAAAATCAGGTTCCTTTCATTCATTCAATCTTACAAATTGGATTTGTAGGCTGACATTCTGCCCAATTATAGTCACACGGTTATGCTCAGGGGTCCCAGGGATCTTCACAAACTAAAGTCAGTGAGAACTATTGTTATAGGCTACCGAAAACCTTGTATCTGATTGGCTAAAAGTAGATTAGTCAGTAAAAAATCACTGACATGGTGCTTCATGGAAGACTCCCCATGTATCCAAAAGAGGCATTTGAATTAAAGAAACAATTTATTAGAAATCAAGAATCCAATATTATCCAACGTTGACGGTGAATGCACATAGAAATTCTGTTTCTTGCACTACAAAGCACTCAAAACCTGTCATTTCCAAACAATGAAAAGTCAAATAAAGTTCTCATGAGAGCAAACTAGGTTTATATTTACTTAGTACTCTGAAAGTGCTGATTGGTGTACACAATTTCATTTGATATGTCCTTTTTTTTCAAAAAGGAATATAATTTACAAAACAAACACCTATGTTTGAAGGTATTTCTTTTCAAACAAGATACATACCTACATGTACCACTTCAATCCAACTTGGCTTGTTGGTTACGTTGACTCGCTGGTCTCCATTACAAATACCATGAATGGGACTAAATTAATCTCATAGTGAGTGGATTAGTTAATAAAATACTTACTATTAAAACCTGGCTTGGATTTGCAGCAGTAGGTCTCCCATTGACGATTGATGTGTGTATCTCGCCGTTCTCTAGAGGCTCCAGTTTGGAGTACAACGATGTACACGTGACCTCATCATCCCGCGAGAAGCGGTGCATATCCCGCGAAGGAACAATCCCATACTCTTTCACGCACTCGCTGTCTGAAATAGCAAAGTACTGCCAGGGCTTGTACATTTCCCCGTCTAAAGAGCGTTCCAGGATCCAGTTCCCAGGCCGCGGTGAATTGGCTGCTTTTACGATTACATATGCTACTTGGTAAATCTGAGGGAATTAAGAAGCAACATAAATGCATTTTATATCAAGGTTAAAGGATTGAAGTAGTTTTCAAATTCAAAAGTTAGTTTTGGGTACAAAAGGCAAAAAGTTCTTGTTTTTTTTGTGAAATATTGTGTATTCACATCAACCAAGCCTGCTACTTAAGTACACAAACTGACTTAGATTTCCCACAAATTATCATAATGAACCAAGCTATGAAAAATGAACATAATGTCATTTGCTATTTTGTACTAATCCCTTCATGCCCTAATCCCTATTGAGGAAGATAAAATGACACAATTCACCATTTTTCTTTAAAAAAATTAAAAAGCTAAAACACAACTACAACTATAAAAAGAGAAAACAAGTTGCTTACTGTGTTTCACATAATTTCAGCATACAAAGTTTTAGAAATACAGGTCTTTTTTAATTCAAATGCTCATCTCCCTTTGTACTCCCCTGTGCATAGCCTATTTGTTTACTTAAAGTCATAAAAGTATGCTAGGAGAAAAAAATCTGATATTTAACAGGACTAACGATATTCAAACAAATTGGCAACTGAGGCCTAGGGATATTTGCATTCACCTGATCCCATGTCAACTTGGAGGAATGAATCCAAAATATGATATCTCTCTCAAAACGAATTGTTTGTTTTCCATTTAGTCATATATCACTTTAAATATAGAGGACTGACAATCAGTGGACAAGTACTGTATAAGAGTTGTACTCACAGTGAAACCAGAATCTACAAAAAAAGTTAAGTCAAACTCTAAAAAATTTGGAAATGCGAACAGCATTCCATCATTTTGGGAGCACTTTTCTGTCAGTACTAACATACAAGTAAGCCTGCATGCATATAGGCTCATCGAGGAATTTGGCAGAAATGAATATCCCTTCACTTACCACCCTCCCAACATACACACCCTTCAAAATGACAGAAATGATTTTTATGATTTTTTCCAATTAATTACAAGTTAAAAATTATCAAAAGGGAACGAGCAAAATACATTTCATGGAGAGTGGTTGGGGGGGTGGAGACTGCAGTGATTATCCAAGCAAGACAGGATATTCCTCGATCTTTGCATACTGGTATGGTACAGGTAAAGTTTACAAGAGGTGGTTTCAGACCGCCTCGAAGTTCGCCAGTTCCAGGTATTCTCTGATCGGGAAATTTACCCCGATCAGAAAATACCAGGTATTTTGGTAATGTGAAAGCAAACTATTCGTAATTTCCCCGAAAGAAAATATCCGCTAAATAGTAGGTACTTGGCGAAATTACGAGAACTTTCGTGGGGATTTTTCCAAGGTAGCAGGTATTTTGGCGATGTGAAAGCAAATTACGGGAACTTTTAGCCCAGCGTGTCGTTGGGCGCGGCGGTGTGGGTGGCTGCTGGGCTAGTGATTTTGAATTTCGCGCCTTGCCTGCTTATCAGACCATAATGCGCATGCTTGAAATTCGGGAACTTATCCCAAAGGATGCGTTTCGGGGCGGTGTGAATGCAGGAATAATTAACGGGTATTTTTTTAGCCGAAAACAGTTCCCGTAATTTAACGGGGATTCTTGTGATCGAGGCGGTTTGAAACCGCCTAAGGAGACTACTCCCACCACAAAAAAGTGTGGTTTCACTTGATTTGATCCCAAACTCTGAGAAGAAAGAACAAATAGGATATGAGGTCCTCTTTCTTATCCTTCGGTCTTACAAAACTTTTGACACAATTAAGCCAGTTGGACACAATTGATTGAGTGGTTCCAGAATAAACAGATCTCCAGAAGACAATATTAACTTTTGGTTAATGGATATCTAATAGGTCTAAACAAAGCTACAGAGCATACAGATAGTGAGAATGGGGTGAAAAGAAACAAAGTTACCAGGACTTGGAGTGATTGTCCATTCATACTACAGAAAACTGTTGCGCTCTGCAAATCTTGATGACACCTAGAGAGTTAATTCTGTCACAAACTCAACAATGAATACTAAATTATAATAGGAAAGTTTACTTCAAGCCAGTAGATTCTAAGGAGCTTGACAAGAAATCCTGGAATGAATTGAATACTTCTTTAACATTTATAATGTAATGCAATAGGCCTGATAGAAATGAGGCAAAGCAAAATTCTTGGGGTTAATGTTACATTGCTTCTGACATGAGCATGCACTGAACCATTTCCTTTGAAATTTTCTTTCTTTTTTTTTTAATTTGCTAAAATTCAGAGATCCAGAATCAGATTTCCTCGAAACATTTTTGTCTTATTCTTGGCATAACCTCTCATCCTAAAGCAAAAAAAAGTTTGTTAAAATAGGCCTATACGGTTTTATTCCATGTGTGAATGAACTATTAAGCTCTATATCATAGAGCTTTGAGTTTGAATTTCAAATGTTTGCACAAAGAACATAAAGAAAGTTATCTCAGTGTAAAGATAAATTGATCACAATAGGAAGTGTATTTTGGTTTTAAAGTGTGAAAGCTTTGTTTGGTTGTGTAAAAGCACTCCAAAGAATGAACCAAAGGTGCTAATTTATGTCAATATGTACAGTTTGGTTTAGAGGTAGATTTGGAGGGCATAGGGTTCCTTCAGTGTCTTCATTTCCAGATCAGTATTTTTGTAAGTCATCATATCTAGTTTCCAAATCAAGTTATATCACATGTTCTGCAAAAGTTACCAGGTATTCTGCATGTTCAATCTTAAATGATTAGGATACATTTACATTGCTCAAAAACATCTTTTATACCAATATCTGAGTTTCCATCCTAAAAATTGAGCAAATAGGGCATTCATATTATTTAATCTGTCTCTCTCTCTCCTTCCTTCTCTTCACCTTTCTCATATCCCCCCCCCCCCCCCCTCCATCTCTCTCTGTTGCCTTAAGTAAATTTTCATTTGAAAAAACTATCAATATCTCTACTGCCCACCCTTATAATCATCAACATTGTATGACACCATCTTCTAGGAGCTCCATTACCACTGATTTTTTCATCTTTTAAAAATACCAGAGAAACTAAGAATTGTTTTCCGTCAATTGAAAATGGCAGGCAATACCATTCACCCTCCTTAACATCCCTCTTCCAAGTCCAAACAATCATTTTTCATATCCAAATAAACCTGCTTATCTAACAGAATGGATCCTCAAGTGCTCATTACCATAGGAAAACATCCTCTTTGAATCTCCTTTCGAGCAGACTGTCTCTCGTCATCATCATCGCTTGGAAACGATGTACCTCCACTCTCACACATTACTATCTTGTTTTCTGAAAATTATGAAGTGCTTAAAGTGTGAAGATAGTTTTACAACATCAATATTCAGATGTAAATTATTTCATGTCAGTTCAAAATTACTTTGACACCCATTTCCAATCTGGATCGTGGAAAGTCTCTCCCATACTGGCAAGAATTTGGCTGTCAAAATTTTCTTGACAACATTGTTCATGAATAAAATGCATAAGCATGCACACGTGAACTTGGATTTTAAGCTGAAAAACATATGTGCCCCTCCCAAAGTAATGCAGTCCTGGTCAGACTTTAAACAAATTCTCAGCCAAACATAAATTCTAGCAGGCAAAGATGACATCACCCCAAGTCTTTTGCTCACCAAATGATGATTTTTGTTTTCCAAAAGAGTCTTGGGGAAGAGGCATTTACTTTTATACAAAATTACAATCTTAAGTTTAACATTTACATGTAAGTAAAAAATTGAATATCAGTGAACTATTTATGGGAGGAAGGTGAAGCCTGAGAACACTCAGACCTGCATGTTCTGTAAATATATCACACAAATTTAAAGTTCTGATCCCAAATAAACATTGCAAGTAATAATAGGTTATTTACAGCAATATTGCAAAACAAAAGTAGAACCAAAATAGATTGTCTATTATGCTAATAAAATAATTTAAAAAATTCCCCATTCCTGAATGACTCCTAAAAAGAGAGTATGTTGCTAAGATTCTGTTGTTAATTCTTCCTCCAGATCAGATGGTATTGATGTCATGAAGTTGGGAAATCCAAAACATGAATCCAAGGCTAATTCAATTTCTAATCTCCACAAAAACAAGCCCTATTCCTGACCTACAGAAAGGTAACAGGTATTCATGTTTACACTAGAGGAACCTGATTATATTTATAAACGAGATTTATGAATTATTCAATCGAAATATAACCAAGAGCACACTTCTGTATTCAAGTCAAAGGTCACACTAAAAAGTTAAAAGTTATCCAAGGTCAAATACTGTCCAAGTACATATCTGAGTGTTCCTAAAATCAAAAGGCAAAAATTATAGTATGAATATAATTGATTTTATGGGTTCTTTTCTAAATACAGTATAGCTTTTTATACAATGACTCCTTTAGTAAGGCCAATATACTATTACACAAAGTGGTGGAGGAGAGTAGGAGAGGGCTGAGTTGAGGGAGGAGGATGCGCTGAATATAGTAAAGTGAAGGGAAGGGGTAACTAATGTAAAGGCAATTTCTGTGAAAAGAATCACCTCCAGTGGTCGGGGA
Organism: Lytechinus variegatus; assembly: GCF_018143015.1. NCBI lineage: Eukaryota > Metazoa > Echinodermata > Echinoidea > Temnopleuroida > Toxopneustidae > Lytechinus > Lytechinus variegatus. Next base: position 19,832,764 of record NC_054756.1, read on the forward strand.
GGGAGGGGCTAAACCAGATTTAAAACCTTTATACTTATTATGCAGTCGTTTTTGTGTGACACAGGAAGAAAACCTCAGAGCTAGAACATGATTTGAATAGAAATCAACAGATTTAAGATCTATTAAGTTAATAATCATAACAACAACACAAAACATAAAGAATTATACTTTGAAATCTTTGAAAATTCTCAACTTCTTGTTTACCAAGAGCAGTAACATTTTTTCAGCAAACCCTATAAAAAGAAATCATTACACCAGTTAATTCCAATAAAGATGCCATGCAAGCTTCTTGCAAGAAGAAAGCATCAGCAATATCCAAATATAAAGACTTGATCAAGTTCACATCCTTCCATTCTCTAATAAAGATAGATTTAGGACAGCTCACTAAAGCCAGAAATAGGCCTATGATTGAATGTCTGAACACGGTCAAGAGAAAAAGAGGATGAAAACTTCAACAATTTGAGGATGCTGTTTTCAGGTCGTCACAACACAACCTGCTGCGGGAGACGGGGGCTGCCCTGAAGATGGCCTTTGGTAACTTTGAAAGGAAATAAAAAAGACCAAGTGAAGATAGGATGGGTGGATGACTTTATTATCAGAGGAGGGGATATCACAAAATTTCTTAAAATTGAGTTTGAAATATCAATTCATGGCCTGATTTCCCACGAGGAATCTATCATGTGACACTGTTGGATCCAGCATTATTCTGCCTGCATCAAAATTGAAGGCACTCTACAAAGAAATAGATTATATTCAATAATGAAGGCATTGTTTCCCCTTGTATCAACAAGAAACTTTACACATCAAATTATGAATTTCATATATTCATGTATTTTTTTAATATTCGGGTTTTCATGTGATAGCCACACATGATACATGTGAGGGGGTAGATTATGACAAAAAATTATGACAAAAAGTGTGAGTATTTTTAACAGTTCTTTGTCACACCATAACACACAAAAATCTTACCCAGACAGGTCCAAGGCAATGGAAGGCACTTTCGTGACATTTCATTATCAATGCAATCAAACCTACGTATCTTTTGAGGCACACTTTTACAGCAATTTTAAATGAGTTAAACTTGGTTTTGCAGATCTGCATTTCACATCTTTCACACCATCAACTGGTAAGTGACTTCACTTTCTTAGCAAAGACTCTTAAATAAACAAAAAAGAATCCATGAAAAACCGATAACCTATTCCCAAACCCACAATTACAAGATGAATAGGACATTGACTGATCATCTGTATGCCTTGATGCAAACTTGCCATTCATCAAACCATATAGATGGGACTACAGTTTCCAAATTTCAAGTACCATTACCTTGAATGGTAGCAATGGAGAGTCAAGTAGGGAAGAACAGGTGCCTTTGGTCTGTGTTGTATTTCAATGAACAAAGGTTTTGGCATCTCCTGGGATAGGTCTAGGGTTCAAGTCTTTCTGGCCTAGAGGCAAGGGGAATAATGGCAATCAGCTGTTCATCTTGTCTACATCAATTATCAAAGAAACCACATCATAATATGTAACAGATTTTCATCATTCAGACACTCAGGCCTGTAGTCTGAAGTCAGGTTTAACTTCGACCACGGTCTAAAAAATATGGGGAACCAACAATTCAAATATTTTTGTTTGTATTGTATTTACATAATAAAGAAAAATTCTTAAATTATTCACAGACAATAAAGAACAATTTGGGAGTCATATGAGTTAATAAATTGAATGTTTACTGTTAGGGATGTGAGCCCAATTGGCTCTCAATAGTTAAACCAAACCTTTAAAGCAGCGTTTAATTTAAACCCAAGTTCAGAATACGGGCCTCAGAAAATATATGGACTATTGACGAATTAACTGATCCTTGAATACATTGCAATTATTTTTAAGATTGTTCGTTTAGAGGTAAAAATCTATATGCCTGCGTGATTATTTCCACAGTTATGCTGCATAATTACAATACCATAAAATAAACAGAGTACTTGTTAAAAGCTACTGAAATCAATGCATGTCTAGGAGCAATATGTATTGCTAGTAATGCTCACGAGGAATGGAAATAAATCTCTTGGCATCCCACATGACGGGGCACTGAATGATGAGACAAGGTGTTACACTTTGTTTATGAACTTGTCAAAAGATATGACAGGATTGGAACCTTGAGACCTACAGACTTCTCCAGGGATGAAGATGGATAGGGGAGAATACTAGACAGAACTGAAACTAGGATGGGAACAGCAGACATATATCTCCAGGATTTCTTTCTGAACATCTGAAGATATCAAAGGAAGGATGAGTCATACATCTGTATATATTATATACCAGTATTTCTGGATTCATGAATTCATACATGACAAAGAACATTCAAACAGAAAATTACAGACAGTATGTATTCTTTTAGGTGAATATAGTGTCAAATATTTCATAACGGACGCTAAATAGCATGCCTGAGGGAGGAAGCAAACTAACCCCCCACCCCATAGTGATGACTCAATATATTATGTTTGTGAGAAAGTTATTACCCCCTCCTAATGAGGTTAGCAAGATGCCACTGACAGGGGCTCTGAATCTTATTGAACCAAATCAACATATAACCTACTGATGAGACTGGCATCTCTACCACTGGGCCACCATACCAGTTATTTGTTTCTTGTAACCAAATTCAAAATCCACACTTCATGAACAATATAAAGATGAAATAACAATAAGAAATAGTATAGCACTTAATATTTATTTCTAAGCACTTTACATTGTAAATATTATTACATTCATTATGAAAATGAAAATCCATAATTTATTGTTCGAAATAGACATGAAATGAAATACTCCGAAAATTTGCTTTGCCCAATTGATCATGGGCCCAGCAGCCGTTGTGCAGCACCAGATCGACTAGGCACTATCCCTTTAATTGTTGAACGCCAAACAGGGTAGCAGCAACTCCCATCTGTTAACATCTTTTGGTCTGACGCGGTTGGGGTTTGAACCCACGACCTCCCGGTCCTTACATGCCTTCACACAACATACGTACCTTCTCCACTCCCTGGGAGCATGAAATTACACTTTTATTTGTAAAATTAAGGATTCATAAAAACTATTCCTGTGATGAAGAAGTCAATGACCTGACATTTCTCTAGCACCTCCCCGCTCCAGGGGCGATACTAATCTACTAGACCTCTTAATTCATGCATAACGTCTACATGCTCACTTCAGTCTTCTTCTTTGCAACAATTACAAGAATCCAAAGACTGGGCAGTGATGGTGATAGATGGATGGGTCAAAATGATGTTGAAGCGGAAAGGGAAGGGGAAGGGGAGAAGGAGGGCTTGGTATTGTAAAGAGAGAATGAAAGTGACACATGAAGTGAGTTGATGTATGATGATTTCACCTTTAACAAACCACTTGAATCTACTCATCTATTATATCTTTGTTCAATATTTTTTATTAAAACAAAATGTCAATTAATTCATAGATTTACTTCTAAGTACTATTTACATCTAGAACCTATAGTCACTCTAAATAAGGACAGAAAGGGTTGGATAGTGCAGGGGTGAGTGTTTTTTCATCCTTGTTTTTAAAAAATAAGGTGTTATTCCTCAGCATTCTGAGGAGTGATTTTAGCCTTCCCCTTTCCATCTCTAATTTTTAAAAGAGATTTCTCCATTACAAGATAGATATAAAACAGATATGAAGAACAACAAAGACATGGGCTAAAGAGAACAATGTACTACATCTCCTTATAACATGAATCAGTAGAATGGCATAAACACAACAAAATGAGGGCAACCCAGCTAAATTCTGGAGATGAATGGAAGTTGGGGAGCTGATGTCTGGCCACACAGAGAGGCTGGGATCATATTCCACAGCTTGGGTGTAAGTTACCACACTCTTCAGGGTTTGCTGTCTCTCAACCTCCCAGCCCCTCCCCCCTCCCCCATTCCATCCATTTCCATGAACCCCACCCCCACTTCTGCACTATGTGCTTTGAAAAATGTCCCATCGGTAAAAAAGCTTTAAAACTCCACCCTGAAGAGATGAATTTTAATTGAAAGTAGAAAAATGAGAGAACATGATATTAATGAACCTGATAATAATACACTGTAAAAACTGCGGTGTTAAAACTGACACCAATTGGTGTTAATAGAGGACCACACCCTGAAGTGTTAAAATTACACCCTAAAGATTGAACATAACACCAAAGAGTGTAAATGTAACAACCAAAGGTGTTGTAATAACACCTATAGGTGCAAAACTAACACCACCAATTTAACACCAGTGTAAAATAACCGGTGTGGTCCTCTATGTACACTGGTTAACACCACAGTTTTTGCTGTGTACTGAAAAATCTGTGAAAATTCTGTCAAAATTGTCAAAGAATACCAAAGAAATTAATGAATTTTTCATTGTGTGATTATCACATCACATGAGAGCACCTGTTCATATGCCCTTTAATTGAAAATAACAATTCCCATTGATAAAATAGTTCAATGATGACAAAAATGATGACAAAATTATAGTAATTTTATCATAAGGCTTAGAAAGGTGTATAAAATAATGTGTGATGACATACATGTACTGCAAAGGATTAAACACCTGGAAAAAAAATGTGGGCCAAACCAATCAAGATGACTTACACCAAACTAAAAATGGATATAAAATGGATATTATTCAATTTTGTGCCAAAGAATGCACATCACTCTTATACTACATCAGATAAAATGATATAGGGTTACTCTGGAACAACGGCCTGAAGTAAATAAAACATATTGTTACACCAAAATAACAAAAACTCACTTTCGGTTTGACTGTAGACCCTAAATGTCCTCCTCCAACTCAATTTTCTAGAAACTCATGCCACCAAACCCTTAGAATTGAGCATCGAAAGTACATGTAAGGAGTAATCAAAATATAATAAAATGTAATTGTAATTTTGCTTTCTCAATGCTCAAAATGGGTAAAAATCTATCTTTCTCATTTTTGTACAAAGTGAAAAAAATACTTCCCCTGACAAGTCTCTGTAACATAAAGTATCTACAACTCAAGTTTGGCCATCTCTTAATGTAACTTTTAAGGAGAATATTGCAATTATTAAATTTTAGGTTTCTGTGTGATTTGAATGTAGTGTGGTTTTTCTTCTTTTTTTATATTCTAATTCTTGAATTATTGCCCCCCCCCCCTCTGCCACCTATCCAAAAATATCTAGTTTTATCAAGCTTTGAACTTTGTTCATCTTTCTTCCCTTCTCTCCTATTTCCCTACATCATCCTATACCATTACAGACCATCTAAACACATGTAGGCAAACAAAGCATGGGTAGCAATAACACCATATTCCCCAAAGATACTTTGGTATGCGTGGGACTGTATGCACTGAAAACACCAACCTGCAGAAACGCTTTTTTTTCAAATCATGGAATTCCTTTGGTATTGCCATCCTTTCAGAAATCATATTTTGTGAGCAACAAAGTTATTTCTTTTTAGCTTGCATAGGATTTGTGTTGACTCTTTATATATAAAACATGAATAATAACAAATTATTTTGTGAGCAATATGTAACTCCGAATTATTTTCTATTCGTTTGGTGGGAGGTATGGCAGGAAGCCACGAGTTGAATTGTAAATAACTCTGGTAATCAGAAAGGGAAACATTTGAAATACCATGTTGGATGGTTAGACATACAATTTTATTTACTTCATGCCCATTCTCAATGTACTGTACATAACATCACCAAAGGTTTGCCTATCCACAGGTTTGTTCATAGTTTTATCTTCAGGAAAGTTCAGTTCAAATGAGGTTATTGCAGCATGCATGTATTCCCTACACTGAGGCAACATGGGGTACTCCCAGACCGACCTTAATCTGGAAATCTACACCTTTCTACCTCTTTAAAGGTATTGTTTAACTTTGTGAGCAGCTGATTTAAAAAATTCTCAAACCAAGATGAAACATGTGTACAAGTGCATGTATTAGAACTAATAAACCCTGAAAAGAACCATTATTGAGAATGAAAAGCTAAAACTACAAGGCAAACCCCGATTTTGTAAATATGCGTCTTATAGACACCTAAATAGTGCACATAAGTGTATGGGATGAAATTAAGATGGTGTTTCCAGTCACTTTACATTTCAATTTTTGAAGCACTAAATGAATATTTTTGAATGCAATTTTTTCTGGGCTTCATTTTTGTAACATATCACAGACACAGGTGACAAGTGTGACCTTCTAGCTCAGATTTTTTAAAAGTCAAACCAATGTTAACCAATCACTTTAACTGATCCAATAATACCTGGTACATCTGCCCGCATGAAAATGAATTAATCATAACATTCCTGAAAGAAAATACCCGAAATCAGCACTTTTGTCCGAATTTGTCCAAGGTTTTCGTAGTATTGCAGGGTAAAAAGTAATTACGAAAAACTTTCTTATCTCAGTTTCTGGCCACGTGTACCGTAGAGCTGTGATATAATTGTGAGCTTTGCGAACCTTGTCTGCTTTTCAGATTGTACTGCTACTGACTGGAGAACTCAAACCCAAAAGGGTCTGGTTTAGGTGGGCATTAATGGAAATTTAGGCCTGATCAAAATTGACTGGTATTTTGGTGATCAAGGGTGTCTGAGTCCACCTAGAGGGCAAGGTGGATTTTCTTGGCCTAAACAGGGCATTGGTCTATAAAAGATTTGTGAATTGCAAATCTGCACATATGGCACCCAGGCAATAACAAACTTCCACTCTAGCAAGGACTATAAATCAAATATCAACAGAAGATAACATCTAAATAGAACTGGATAATGGTCTCTTATTGGTCCCTCAAGAATGGAAATGCAAGTGGAAATTCGAGGTCTTGTGGGAATGGTTCTGGAGGCACAAGCAGTGACCCCCACTCTTCACCTTTTTATTAGATTCGGACAGGTTCCATTACCGTAGTTGTGAATTTTGTCATATCTGCCACAAAGTTGTTTGTTTGATTCTGCCCTTTTTCTTTGTATCATTGTAAGATTTGTATAGAAAATGAAAGTGCTCTATCTTCATAAATTCATATCCTATTTTGCCTATCAATATTTTTTAATCACCCCCCCCCCACCCTAAGTCAAATATGGGTGTGATATATCTGGAAAAAAATGCTCTTGTGGCCTTACAGTTTATGAATTCTTAAAATCATCAGGGCGGGGAGGGGAGATTCCTCTACAGATGACTTTGCACTTTGTTCCACTTGATTGTAAAACTCTGGCTTACAGAGAACCGACTTATCATCCCCTTGTTCTGTTGTTGTTCCATAAAATTAGATTAATAACAGGATTCTATTCCTATCTGTGTTTTCTCTGCACACACATTCTTGGCATGACCCCTTTAAGACCTTCATATTTATCTTTCCTGATGTTAGAAGCGCAAGACTATAGGAAACTCAAGAATCCTGGAGCTGTTCAGGAACGGTGGTTTGATATCATAACCTCAAATTTAAGTCTTAAACAGCACTAGCTCTGGGCTTTTTCCAAATCTGTTTAGGTATTGGATTCATAAAATATTGATGGAAAGAGGATCTATTGGCTTTGTTACGCAGCCAAATCAAATGACCTACAGGGATTGAAGTATATGGGCATGAGAATGATAACTAGTAAATTCATATGTAACAGAAAAGTTCAAGTTCATACAACTGCTATTTCTAGTGGATACTAAGAAATATTGAGTCAGTAGTTAAGATTGTAATAATACAGCGTCAATTACTTCATTGACCAGTTCCTTTGATTCCCAGCAGTGACAGACAAATATTTAGAGCAAGATTTATATTTCTTCCTTTCTTCTTTTTTCCATTACAAGGAAATTATTTTCTTGAACCTTTTACTGCAAATAGATGCTTTGGATTTGTTCAATATTTCTTTCTTTTAATTCCTTATGGAAGTAGGGGAGCGGGGATGCATGTCGTGAGTGGGAACACCTAAATACCCTAGTCCTCCACTATGGCAAATCTAGTCTTAAGTCATTTAACAACAATTAACATCAGCAATCACTTTTTGAAAGTTTGTCTCTGTTTGACAAGCATTAATCATCTCAAACACAAAATTGAAAGCTGCAATTTGTTTATTGAAAATGCATTGAATTAGAAAAAGATCAAATCAAGAATGCAAGCATGGAAAATCTCTGCGAACTCTCTTCCACACATGGCATATCATTTGTGACATGCTGCAGATATCTTAGATTTGTAGAAAAGAATTGAGATACGGCATGGAAAACGTCAATCAAAGCTCAAAATATTTGAGGTGAATCTAACGTTACATCTGGAGCTGTCACTTCACACTCCAAGCATTGGACCTGGTGAAAAAGAGTAAGGAATCCTATACTGGAAAGCAAGATTTGATGAAAAGACAACTTCAGTAGGCTATTTTAATATCTGTTGTTTTAGTGAAGGAATGGACCTACTAGTAGGTCCATGGTGAAAGGGAACAGTACATTTGTGATAAAATTCAACAGAAAAGTTGAAAAATTGATATAACAGATTATGTCTTTATTTTACAGTGAATTACACTTGGACTTTATTTTGAAAAATAGTGATCCTCTTTCTTTACTTTATCCAACTCATTGTCCCCCCCCCCCCTTCTCTCTCTCTTTCTATCTTTCTTTCTATCTCTCTCTCTCCTGATTATGTTACATACATTTTGGTATTTCTTTTTCTACCTGTCACTGATCAGGGGAGTTGTCAAAAATGTGTTCTGATACAAAGATGGTCTCGATAAATATGTAATGATTGATGCAAGAACAATCACATGTTCACGAAGGAATCAACACATTTGATAAAGATCACTTTAGTTCACAACGTTAATGTAGGTGTTGACATATTGGATGTGAGAACAAATGAAAAAAGGTGTAAATCTAGTAAAGGTGCTTTTTGCTCTTGAGAGAAGAAAAGTCAAAATTGATCGAAAATTGATTATAAGAGCCAAAGATTGACTTAACTGCCCAAAGCCTATGGCGTGATTATGCCCCAGTGGTTGGATGTGAGAAATGAACAACCTGAAAGGGTGATTCTAGATCAAAGATCTTAAATGGGTATTGAACCACTGACCTACCCGTCCGAGGTCCAGAGTTATAATGCCCTAGTGGTTGGATGTGAGAAATGAACAACTTGTAAGAGTGCTTCTAGGTCATACTAGACAAAGATCTTAAATGGGTATTGAACCAATGACCTATCCGTCCGAGCTCCAGAGTTATTATGACCCAGTGGTTGGATGTGAGAAATGAACAATCTGAAAGAGTGCTTCTAGGTCATACTAGACAAAGATCTTAAATGGGTATTGAACCAATGACCTACCCGTCCGAGCTCCAGAGTTATTATGACCCAGTGGTTGGATGTAAGAAATGAACAATCTGAAAGAGTGCTTCTAGGTCATACTAGACAAAGATCTTAAATTGGTATTGAACCAATGACCTACCCATCCAAGGTCCAGAGTTATTATGACCCAGTGGTTGGATGTGAGAAATGAACAACCTGAAAGAGTGCTTCTAGGTCATACTAGACAAAGATCTTAAATGGGGTATTGAACCAATGACCTACCCGTCCGAGGTCCAGAGTTATTATGACCCAGTGGTTGGATGTGAGAAATGAACAACTTGTAAGAGTGCTTCTAGGTCATACTAGACAAAGATCTTAAATGGGTATTGAACCAATGACCTACCCGTCCGAGGTCCAGAGTTATTATGACCCAGTGGTTGGATGTGAGAAATGAACAATCTGAAAGTGTGCTTCTGGGTCATACTAGACAAAGATCTTAAATGGTATTGAACCAATGACCTACCCGTCCGAGGTCCAGAGTTATTATGACCCAGTGGTTGGATGTAAGAAATGAACAATCTGAAAGTGTGCTTCTGGGTCATACTAGACAAAGATCTTAAATGGGTATTGATCCAATGACCTACCCACCCAAGGTCCAGAGTTATTATGACCCAGTGGTTGGATGTAAGAAATGAACAATCTGAAAGAGTGCTTCTAGGTCATACTAGACAAAGATCTTAAATGGGTATTGAACCAATGACCTACCCATCCAAGGTCCAGAGTTATTATGACCCAGTGGTTGGATGTGAGAAATGAACAACCTGAAAGAGTGCTTCTAGGTCATACTAGACAAAGATCTTAAATGGGTATTGAACCAATGACCTACCCGTCCGAGGTCCAGAGTTATTATGACCCAGTGGTTGGATGTAAGAAATGAACAATCTGAAAGTGTGCTTCTGGGTCATACTAGACAAAGATCTTAAATGGGTATTGATCCAATGACCTACCCGTCCGAGGTCCAGAGTTATTATGACCCAGTGGTTGGATTGATTGATTGATCTGAAAGTGTGCTTCTGGGTCATACTAGACAAAGATCTTAAATGGGTATTGATCCAATGACCTACCCATCCAAGGTCCAGAGTTATTATGACCCAGTGGTTGGATGTAAGAAATGAACAATCTGAAAGAGTGCTTCTAGGTCATACTAGACAAAGATCTTAAATTGGTATTGAACCAATGACCTACCCATCCAAGGTCCAGAGTTATTATGACCCAGTGGTTGGATGTGAGAAATGAACAACCTGAAAGAGTGCTTCTAGGTCATACTAGACAAAGATCTTAAATGGGTATTGAACCAATGACCTACCCATCCAAGGTCCAGAGTTATTATGACCCAGTGGTTGGATGTAAGAAATGAACAATCTGAAAGAGTGCTTCTAGGTCATACTAGACAAAGATCTTAAATGGGTATTGAACCAATGACCTACCCGTCCGAGGTCCAGAGTTATAATGCCCTAGTGGTTAGATGTGAGAAATGAACAACCTGAAAGAGTGCTTCTAGGTCATACTAGACAAAGATCTTAAATGGGTATTGAACCAATGACCTACCCGTCCGAGGTCCAGAGTTATCATGACCCAGTGGTTGGATGTGAGAATAAATGAAAAACCTGAAAAAGAGCTTCTAGGTCTCATTATAGACAAAGATCTTAATGGGTATTGTACCAACGACCTACCTGTCCAAGGTCTAGCGTGATGGTAACCCAGTGGTATTGCATCCCGTTTGCTATACTCGGACTCTGCCACCAACTCTCAGTCCCATCTATTGCATTCCATATAGGGTGCCGATCGGCTTTGGAAAAGCTCCTAGAATTGCACACACGGCATTGTGGGTAGTCTTCTGACTCGTTGGGCACATGCTCTACCAGCTTGCAGTATGTCTCAGGGCCTCGGTCCCCGCATGTTGCATTCACAGATATTCGCCCTCTTGTGGCCAAGTTGAAGATATGAGGGAAAAGTCCTGTGATAGGAAAAACAAGGAAACTGTGATGGACATACAGTCTGACATTTGCAATTTTTAAACAAAATCATAAAAAAACATCGGTGTTTTATCACCAGATACATAAACAACACCGGTCAGTGTTAGAACAATTTTTTATTCTAAACTGATGGTGTTTCAAAACTTCTAAGGTATTTTCCGATTTCAATACCTGCATTTTTTAAGTGTAGGTACTATGATTGGAAAACATTTTTCGAAAACAAGAAAAATGCTCAAGTTTGGACTGTACGACTGTGTCCAGTCTTTCATAAAGTTTATAAATCTTGAAGGATGCTCTATAATTTCAACAAATTTACTAAATATCAGGTGTAAATAACTTCTATGAAGAAATACATGCCTTATTTATGTACTTAGCCAATTTGATTGAAGGAAATGTGATAAACTTGTGACCAAATAAACTGACACAATATTACAAGGAACAAGAACTCATCACAAGATTACAAGATGCGTGAATATAGTTGCTGGAAACTTTTCTTTGAGGGAGAAAAGAATGAAAGTCGATTCATCATATCAAATAGGCATGAAAATTATGAACATAAATAAGGAAAGAATAGATGAGAAGAAAGTACAGTGAAATGACACAGAAAGACGAAGACAAGATATGGCAGGGGACCACCCAGCTCTCTAAGGACAATTTCATCAAGGGAGTACTTCAAGAAACAACTGTTAAAAGCTACTGAAATGCTTGCATCTGATTGGCTCAGAGCAATCTTGTCATTAAAAAGATACTTCATGAAACACTCTCCTGATTGATGGAGAATAGAGATGGAAAGAGGTCATTACTACATCCATCTTCCTTTCAGATTGAAAACACCTCAGACTTATAGCCTATCATCAAGACTTTTGAATGGATCAATAATAGTCACAGGTACTGTTCACTGGCAATGCTACATCTATATGTACTAGTATTTCATTTAGGCCCTACAACAAAGAGGCTTATCTAATAAATTCAACATCTCTAAAAACAAGCAAGATACAGTACATCCAGATCAATCAATGGATTCCTCAAAATTTGAGTAAAATAACAATGATTTTGTAAAGTTTTGACAAATTCCAATAGGCCAAAACTGAAAATACCTGTAGCATTTGGTGAAGACTATACAAGTCAAGATGGATAAATTAATTTTGACATTTATGAATGGTTTCCACTACAGAAATCTGGCTGTTCCCTCCAATCTACTTTTGTTTCAAACCTGAAAAATCTCAACCAGATTTAGGTGAATTTATTGCATTAACTTTTATGGTGTTCAACAAGAATCCACTTTGATCTTGCCTTCTGTGAGGGGGTTTTTCGGAGGAACAGTCTTCTTTGTCATTAAATCTCCTCTGATTACCTTTAAACAGGGGATAAACTTGGTTTTGTGGGAAAGTATTGGATATTGTTTATTGTAACGAGGACAATCATATAGCTGAAATTTAATCTACTGAACGAGAGTCAAGAAAAATTATTTGCACTATTGGTGGTGACAGGCAGGAGTAAAGATTTCCTCATTTCATTTTTAAATAGTCTTCAAAATTCTGTTAAACCTATTTTCACAAGAGTCATCTCAGCTCTATCTTATGAAAAGTAAAAGATTTCTTCATTTTTTGTCTCTTCAAATTTTCATGCAAAACACTGACAAATATGCTATGAACATTCAAGTTTAAACCCAATAAAACAAAGGGGCCACAGAACGGTTTTGAAAGTGGGGGGGGTGAGCCGGGTGACTGTGCAAAATTTCACAATCAGATGGTAATTTTACATATTTGTAAACTGCTCTGGAAAAATATGCTATGAACATTCAAGTTTAAACAAAGTAAGAAATACAAATTAACTTTCATTCATGGAATACAGGGGCTGCAAAACGGTTTTGAAAGTGGGAGGGGGCTGACCATGCCAAACATCACAATCAGATGCTGGTCATTTTTACATTTTTGTACACTGTTTTGGAAAAAAAGTGGCCTGTTGACAAATATGTTATGAACATTCAAGTTTAATCCCCCCAAAAGAACAAATTAACTTTCATTCATGAAATAGACCTTACAGGGGCTGCAGAACAGTTTTGAAAGTGGGGGGGTTGACTATGTAAAACATCACAATCAGATGCCGGTAATTTTTACCTTCTGGTTTTTGAAAAAAAAATGGGGTGGCTGAAAAAATAACGCCCCCCCCCCTCCTGCTTCCACTGTCCCTATTTCAAATCTGTCAAAATCTGATCCCACAGCCAGATTTCACTGCTCCTATTCACCATCCTGGTTAATGGTTTAATCAGGAGAACAACAGTTGTTTTGTAATACAATGAACTTATTTCCAAGCCAAAATGACTCCTCATCAGTTCACAAATCAAGACCATTTGCAGACGAGTCTAACAAGTGTTCGCAGCAACCTACCATATCAAGGCACAAATTGGTGTCAAGTTCATTCAAATTTACCCCCAAATAGCTTCATTTGGGGCACTGATTTGTCTCAAACCCATTTTCCATAGAAACCTGCTAGAGTTAACAAGGGACAGCTTGTGAATTCAAATTGGAGGAAAATCAGTACCCTGCTTTTTCGCCTAATTTTGAGTTCAAACAGGCTGCATGGTGCGAATTTCCAAATAAATTCAGCATCACAATTTGACACCTTGCTCTTAATTTCAGTCCTTGCAACTGTCACAAGCTCCCATTCCCAGTGGGTCGATCATCTGATGCATGTTCTATTTATCCAGTTGAGATGGGTATTTGAGGGAAAATTACCCTTGGATTTGACCCTAAAACAGGTGAATTGAAATTGTAACAATCGCCATTAGCCTGTGTCAGCAAAGCACTCCAGTGCAGCCTGTTTGATGTTCGCTGATGACAGAGTATCGCACAGACTTCTGAAATTTCAGCTGCTGTTTCTAGTTATTGAGCTGAGAATAAAAGAATGGATCGCAAGGTATGGGAATCTTGGAGCCCTGCCTATCAAATGGAATAATTAAGATAATCCAAAAGAAATTCACTTAGTTGGACAGGTCACCAAAATTTACTGGTCAACATTCCCACCGCCCGCCCCCCCCCCCCCCTTCATAAAATCTATCCTATAAATTGACCTCTCATAAGCTAACTTCTTCCCAAAACCCATCCTCTCATCTGCTTCCATTTCCAAAACATCATCCCCATCATATCATCATCATCATTATTAATTTACCATCACCATCATCACCATATTCCATCATCATCACAACCTTATCAAAAACGACATAATCATCATCATCATCACCACCACTACACACCACCAACAACACCGTCGTTGTCACTGTCACCATCATTGATGTCATTGTCGTCGCCACCATCATCATCAACATCATCACCATCATCACCATCATCACCATCACCGCTATCATCACCATCATCGTCATCATCACCACCACCACAAGCACCAGTCCACCACCATCATCAACAATTTTCTCCTCTTGTCCTTCATCACATCTCTGTGTACCCACTATACCCTCTGCCATCTCTTCGTTCCCGTTCTTCCGCTTGTTTCCATTCCTCACCCACCCTTCACATTTTACCCTACAAAAACTTTATTTCATTCCTATATAATCAGAACAAACTTTACACTCTGGTCACACTTAATTGGTGGACAAACTTCGGTCCCAGTCAATATTTAATGCACTAACATTTTAACAGCCACACAAAACGTGTGAACAGTTCAAAAAGTGTCTTTAATGAAACTGTTTGACTTTGGTTTCCTGGGCTTTGTGGGAAGTATGCCTGGTTAACAAGCAAGAGCAGATTCAATTGGTTCATGGGCAAACATGAAAACGGGAAATGTATGCCTATCTGAAACCGAAGCATTCAAGAGATTTACTTCAGAGAGTTTGTCTAAAGTCAATTCTTTGATGAATAATACAGTCGGCATATATGAATCGGTCCAGGCCTACATTTAACGGTGGATCTTGGTGGGGGCATTTCAGACCTAGCGTCCCCCCCCCCCCATGGTTGTGATAATTGTTACAACTAGATTATTCTGCATGAATCATGCTCTTTTTAGGGGGTGGGGCTACCTTTTTTGAAGGAATAGTGTTTGAAAAGGTCTACATGTACTTGAACCATTTTGAAGATCTATGCACAATAGCCTCAATGAAATCCTGGATTGACCCTGCAAATTCCCTTTCAGATGACTGCAATAGATCCAACCTAAAGATATATACCACTCCAAATTAAGAGAAATATTCGATGACTTAGAAGAGGAAATTTCTTTGACAAAAAATATGCACTAAGAAAGAGTTTCTAAACATGTGACACTCAAAATGACTAAGCATTTGGGGTTACAAGAGGAAATTAAGTCATGAAAAGTGATATCAAACAAAATAAAAGAAAAGGAGGAACTATTCTGTACTGCATACTGTCAAACCGAAATAAGCAGGTTTATTTTTGTTGTGTCCTGCTTCACTCTGACGTAGGCCCTATTTGACAATGAGATGGGACATAGGAAGTCTAGACAGGATCACATCAATCAAGAACAAGCAAGGGAGACAGAGGGGGGAATCATACCACAATACAAGGGAAAGATGGAAATACATGAATACAAATACCAGGGCAGACAGAGCTCCACAGAGAAAGCGAAAGACACAGACTTGAGATCTTGTTGCGTTTAATCAAACATTTTAGACTAAGTTCTGCTGAAACGCCTTTCAAAATACATCATGTTTCATGTTGGTGTTTCAAATTTTTATGACCAACAAAAAATCTCTTGAATGTAACCCTGGTTTGAAATAAACCTCCTTGTCAACTATGGTAATATAATAAAATATTGTTGATAACACATTTTCTAATACCCTGATGTTTAAGCTCTTACTTTAGGATGGAAGATTGTGATCACACCATTAGACAAGACCAGGCCACTTTGAGACCAAGATCAAGACCAAGACCTACAACACAGCTAATCATATCAATGAATAAAATCAGCAAAATGTGCTAAAACTCCATCTCCAACACTAATGGGGTGTTGTAAGAAACTTGTGATCAATCAAAGTCTATTTTTGGTCCCTAAATCGATCATATGTCTCGCAGTTAATTGCAAAATAGTGATTGATTGCTATTCTGCTCCTGGAAACAAAAAGTTTAACCTGATTTGCTACAGCTAATACTGATCTATCAGTAGTAAAATTACAACAGAATATTTGCAATTGATCGCAAATCTTTTCTTGCAACATCCGTAAAAAATCACCCCTATCTCTCAACAGGGAGTTCCTTCCGTTATCCCCTGAAAGAGGAAGCACGCAACCAGATGAGGAAGTATGGACCTCTGACGATCGTTCAACATTCATGCGCTCCGCTTCCATTCCTAGCAATGCCAAGGCCATGATCCCATCTTCAAATCATTAAAGATGAAGAGGTATATAGTCTGTGCAGTCATTCATTAAAACACTTCGTTTACCACAAAATTTAAAGACACAATCACTACTTGAATCTAGAAAGTGAAAATGGTTGAATATTTCTGCTCATGGCCATGTGATTACAAGTGGATCTAGGAAAATGGATGCAAACAGTTGATGGTAAGACATAGCATGAAAACAACCATGCACCTAATACCCCTTTCATAAACCCCATTAAAATGAATTAGGCGGCTAATAGCAGCATAATTTGGTCGTAAAATTGGAGGAGGACAAGAGTTATCCGCATTACTCTGATGCTGCTATTATCCGCATAATAGCAGCATCGGGACAAGATTTTGAGTTTATGAACGCATTTCCAAATTATGCGGATAATTGCCATGGTGCGGTCACAAGGTCACCCTTTTCCAACACAACCGCATCGGAGGGGGCGTGTCCAGTTGTCATGGCGATTATCCCCCTTTTTCAGGACGGGCGCTCGTAAAAATAATGCGGCTTATTTTCGGAGTTTATGAACGTAATTTTTATTGAATTATCCGCATTACTCTTAGGCGGCTTATTTTTATTGGGTTTATGAAAAGGGTATAAAATCACTCATTTATGATACAATCTTCAAAGGTGAAAATGTGCTCTAGATCAGGCTAGCTATAGACATGTTCATTAGTATGAAACAAGCTTACCAATGGGTTCGAGACGGAGTTAGGCCATCCATTAGTACCGAAAGAAGTTTTTTGATAGCTTCTAGATGGAGCCAGAACAGCCATTAGTATCAAAGAGGTCTGTTGGTAAAATTTGTTAAGGTCCAGTGGCAGATCAAGATGGAGCACATCTGGCCTGTGCCCCCAACCCCCCCCCCCCCTCCTTTAAAAGCCATAATATTTATTTAGTATAAAATATTGTGCGTACACAATTGAGGACCTCTTTTCTTTTTGCTTGTCAAATTCTTTTCACAACATTGGAGACCATTTTTTACACATGTCAAATTTTTTTAAACAAAAAATGCCCCTCCCACTTTTGTAAAATCCTGGAATCGCCCCTGCGAGGGCCACACACCTGTAGGCTCTTTACAGCCTGAGGAGATTTCCGCTCCAGTCCTAAAGTTTGTTTTCATTTCTCACCTTGCCCAAGCCCCCCTCTAATGGCTTCCTCACCTGCCTGACTGCCAACTAATAAATTCATATTTCATCTTTATTGCACCATTCTTTTTTCTCTCCTTTTCAATTTTTCTTTCTATACAGATTCAGACCGATTTGATCACCAGAATACCTGTTAAATTATGAGAATTGCTCGTGCCCCCTAATACTGATGATTAATTTTTGCATTTACACTGACCAGAAGCAGACACTGTAAGTTCTTGAAGTTTAATACGAGCATGCGTACTATAGTCTGATTACAAACAAAGCGCGCAATTCTAAACCGCTAGCCTCAGCAGCGCACAGCGCCCACGCCCAACTACTCGCTGGTTTGAGAAAGTTAACATAATTTTCTCTAGTACCGTCTATTTAGCAGATGTCTTTTCTTTCAAGAATATCAATTATTTACTATTATTGCTTTTACACTGCCCAAATACCTGGTATACTCTGACTGGGGAAGATCAGGAAAAATTTTCACGATCAGAGAACACCAAGTATTCTCGAACTTTGAGTCGGTCTAAATACACCTCTTAAGAGTGGACATATGGAATATTTATTTCCATTAAATAACAGCTGTACATGTATCATAAATAATCAGATATCCTTACCAGAGAAATTGAAAAAAGAGACATCACATGCATGAAATGGCAAATGTGAGTTTATTTGCTGTTTGAATAACTTGCAAAATGGGGACAAAGAAAGAGAAATTCAAAGGAAGCTTGTTTGTCTGTTGTTTTTGTTGTTATTAGTGAATGACTTCCAAAAAGTAATAGAATATTTTAAACCAAAATATGAAAATATAATATGCTTGATTCTAGTAACAGATTAAGAACAATGAATGAAAAAAATAATTTTTCCAATGGTTGTGACACTGCTCGAAACTCTGTCCAATACTTGCAGAATGAAAGAAAAAGTAATGAATTGATTTCAGAGATATGTAGTTTGTTCAACATCTCATCACTAGCAATGTAAAGTATTTCTTTTTCTTAACTTTAGAGGAGTTACCTCCCCCCCCCAAAAAAAAACCCTAAGCAAGTCACCTAAAAATACCATACTCAAATGGTCTACTGGAGCATCACCCAGCCTTTTGACAATACTTGTCCTTCTCTTTAAGAATTGATCTTTTTCTGCGATATTCAACTAAAAAAAGATGGGGAAGAACAATTACCCCTTCCCCTCCCACTAAGCATTGATCCAATGCAAATCTACAATTAATCTTTTGTAGATGTACAATAGGGCTCTGACTTTTCACAGTTCATTCAGTGCGGTCGATAAGTCCTTCTGTCTTCGAACATGTTCACCTGACAGCTCATCAATGGGTGGATCTGGGAGGACAATGGTAGAACATCTCAAGACAGTGGATTTATTTCTTGGATGATGTACCACTCTGATTGATAGACTGATGTATGCACAATGAATGGGGAATATAATGGATTGATGTATTCCTTAACATTCAAATTATCATTATCGTCATCTTATTTTTCTTTCATTGTTATTATCATTTAATTTGATAGAGGGTATATTGTGAAGATATATAATTAGGATATACAGTTGCATGAAAAGTCGACAGAGAAAGGATGAGAAGAAAAAATATAATGTATTTTTAATGTTCTCCAGTAAGAACCTTCTCAGGAACATCAAAATAAAAGAGAAAAAACATCATTAGTTTATTACTGCAAATTTAAAACTCACCTCTTTCCAAAAGTAAAACCAACCACTTAATGATTACCGGTAATTATCATAAAGCCTGACATTAATTAAAAATTCCTTTGAACAGGGGGAACCCAGGGGTCTTGACCATGATAAAATCCTAGATTGCAATTAATATTGAAACCCATTTCTAATAGCAAATAATGATACAAGAGAGCCCATGAAGGTCAAACCCCCCCCCAAAAAAAAAGTAAATTGGCGGAGTTCTGATTGCTTAGAACTCTATAGGGCCTATTTACCAGATCTCTCCTAAATCATGGGAACAATTTCAGCTTTGGCTTTGGGGATTTCCTTTTTCATCAGATCAGCTTCCAAAATTGGGGTAATGTAATACTGAACCTCTGTAGGGAGTTAAATAGCTCCTTGAAAGATTTATCAGTTGTGCTAGGCCAGTCATAGGGGCCTTCTGGGGGCGTTTCATGAAAGGACTTGTCGGACATTTTATCCGACAAGTCCCATTTTATCTGACAGTTACCATAGGAACAGTGCCTCTCAGCCAATCAAAATCATGGAAAGATGTCAGATCTGACAACTTGTTGGATGAAAATATTGATGAAACGCTCCCCTGATTATCAAGTTAGTGACCAGAATGGAATGAACCAACATCGTGAGTTGTAAAATATCAATAAAAATAGCTATTCTACTTATATCTCTAAAACAGAGGTACATGTAGGCGAGACCAGGGTTAGTTGGAACATGGGGTAAGTTGAAACATTGTAATTTTCTTTAACGCCTGTAAAGTAAATTTATGCAATACTGCCCTCAATTTATTGTTATTAATAATACAACTCTTGTATTATCAATAACAATAAAATGAGGGCAGTATAATTACAATGTTTCAACTTACCCCATGTTCCAACTAACCCCGGTCTCCCCTACATAATCTTGACAGTGCAACATTAATAACTTCAGGCAATCATTGTACAATCAAGAATAACTTCAAGTCTTTGAGAAATCTATAGAAAACTATCTCATCGTCCATGAGTCATAGACATAGGTCCAGGGACTTGAAAACAAAAA
Source organism: Lytechinus variegatus (assembly GCF_018143015.1). Classification (NCBI taxonomy): domain Eukaryota; kingdom Metazoa; phylum Echinodermata; class Echinoidea; order Temnopleuroida; family Toxopneustidae; genus Lytechinus; species Lytechinus variegatus. The sequence goes on from NC_054756.1 coordinate 19,853,277, forward strand.
TTACAGCTGCTCTAGTTTAGGGCATAAAAATAGGCCTATACATCTCTTTACAGGTGTACAATTACATGTATGTCACCAGGCGTAAAATTCTACACCATCTTTCCTTATGATTCCTAATTCTTTCCAAAATAATATGCCTAATTAATTGTATACCCTAAAAGTCACTGTCACTGATGATTGCTTATATAGGGTTCAAATCATATGGACAGACCAAGAACGTAACTCATTCAATTTATATCGTCAAAACAGCATTTCATCTATCTTCCTCATCATCTCTGCTTTTGAAGAATGGGGTGCAGTACTAGAAGCTGGAGGAGACAGTAAATCACAAGTCAAAATTAGATTGACCTCAATTGTATACTTTAATTTAACCTTTGAACTTGGCACCCATTCAGTGCTGACCCCTACCAGGTGACCACCCCAGTATTCCCAGGGCAATGTTTTCATCTACTTATCAGAAAAAAACTCTTCTGCTCACATTATCATCCAATATTTGACTTGACTTTTATGTAGGGATCTATGCACTTTAAATTAAGTTTATAAATATGAATAACAGTAGCACACAACTAATTGATAGAATCCTAAGTTACATGTTTGTTTATTGGCCAACCTAACAAACAAGTACAAACACCAGCAAAGTGCGAAAAAAATATGCATCACATATTCACATAATTCATAATCGGTCTGTTGAGTCACATACTGTTTTTTTTTTGCAAAACTCTTCCCCACAAAAGTATCCCCATAGCAATATTAGAGGTCAAGCAAGGTCAGATTTATGAAATATTGAGAGGAATGGATGATGGCATTTTGTATAAACAACAAGACAAGCAAAAGATATCCTATAGGATGAAAGGTATGTGCTACTTATACCCTGTTTTCTTGGGCCCACATCATCCCTTACCTTATAGCAGGGTGCTACATAAGCACTTCCCCAATTGCCCAGGGCAAGTAAAAGTTAGGCAAGTGTTTTGAAGTTAAGACCAAAACTACTTGCCCGAATTGGGCAAGTAAAATTCACAATAGAAAGCAAAATTATCACAGTAGAATGACCAAAATTAAGGTCGCTATATGATATTGCCCCTAATTTTGGTCATGGTAGGCAAGAAAAAATCACTTCGGAAAAAGAAATGCAAGGTAGATCAGTTCATGTCAAAAGAGAGAAAGAGGTTGATGGTTTATAAAAGTGAGAAAACTTTCTTTTGAAGAGGTAAAAAAATTCAAGGATTTCTTGAGAAAGTAAAATAGATTTTTAGGCAAGTTTATTCCAACTATTTAAAAATTTACTTGTCTGACCGGGCAAGCGCTTCTAAAAAGTTATGTAGGACCCTGCTTATAGGCCTACTATATACCCTCAGACAATGTAGATTATTTTGCATTTTATAGGTCCTACTTGATACTGCAACTATACATAATGGTCCAATGCTCCAGTCACATTTCTCCTACGGCGGTTGTAAGGTGGGTAGAAAACAGCTGTTTTATTTTTTTCAAACCACCTATATGTAGCTGGAACATAAAATGTTAAAACAACTCTTTGAATAGCCGTATGGCCTCCATAGGGGGGAATGTGACATTGCCATATACTATGGGTTTCTACCCCCACCCAAAATATATTTCCATTCAACCATTTTTTTTTAATTATAAGTTATTTGGGGGCAGGTAAATTCCTTCAGTGGCCCTTTTCATAAGAATTTACAACAATTGTAACATTGCCATGGTAACATGGCATAACAGCCAATCAAAATCATGGTAGTTGCCATAAAGGCAGAGTAACAATCAGTATTAAACTCTTTATTAAAGGTAAATGCTAGTTTTGGTAACGATATCAAAATGAGTTCGTACAGAATCCAATGAAATGACCACTAAAATGTCTGTTTGTATAAATAAAACACATGTGCCAAAGGATTCTGGAAGAAATCGTGTAATTGCGGAGAAATCAGCAAATAAGCACGGGATTCGGATAGGGCGTCGGGCCCGACGCCCTAAGCAATAATTATACATTGTCCCACGTGCGCTTATCTGTGTTGGGGATTTTCGGTGTGAACATTTTTCAGCGTAGATTTCAAGATTTCACAAAGTCCAGTTAATGTAACTGTACCAGATCTAGATCCTCGATGATATACTGGCAATTAAGCCTTGTTTTACAGACTTTCTCATGAAATCAGTGTTAACTGCAAGTACTGGAATTTCTCTTTAAATGGGCACCAGGCTTATCAGGGATAGACCCACTTTTTCAAACAAGCCAAAATTAAGCATGAGGAAACTACTTTCTAGTTCTACATCATGGATGATTGATGGTCTAATAAGTGGGGTGATAATATGGGACTGTGGAGTGAATAAATTAGTCAGTGTAAAAGGCCCTTTACAGAAACATGAAGGTTAGAGTCAATGGATCGAATCAAATCAGAATATTCTGAGCTATAGAAATTGCCAGAGATAAACAAAATGTGTTTTCAGTTTTAAAAAAAATCAATAAAGGAATCATACAATCTAATATCATAAAAAGAATTAGGAAATAAAGAAGGAAGGACCATATCAAGTTCTTCCTTTTCTCACGGTTACGTTTACATACAAACATGGCAAGGAAGCAAAAACTTAAATTCATTCAAATATGCCTGTATTTCAAATTGGTAGTGATAAAGTGTAACCTAGGTTGCATTCCATGTTCTATGCAATTTATCAAGCAATACTGATGGCATTTTCTATTCACATGCGATTAACTCTCTTCCAATATTTTCTTACTAGCCCCCCCCCCCCACCCAGCTCTTTCCTACAGCACCCCACCTATTTCTCTTTCTCTCTGGCTCTCTCACCTTCAAGACCAATACAAAATTGATAACAGATAAATATTGTCATAAACAAAATTATATCTTTTTGCACCTTTTTTTCATGAGCAGCAAGAAAGACCAATTCCCAAGTTTACATAGCCCAGTAGCAATGATATTGAAATCACATGCTTCTAAATTCTTCAGATCTTTTTATCAATTTTGGATCCATCGTGGAGTAATTTGATTTGAGCCTCATATCCGTTCCACAACTGTCATCAATTTTTGCAGCTCCTTCTTCACATATTTTTCATTTTTGACCATAAAATCAAGTAGGTTTACAATGGAAAATTTCCACAGGCTCAGAATACATGTTTTCACTTTCCCTTATGAATATTGTGTGTTTATTTAGGTTCATAATCTGCAGTTCCGGTATTTCTTTTTCTTTTCATTTAACCAAAGTGGAATCATACAATATTATATCTTTAAAAGTTAAGTCCACTGAACAAGTTGATTTGAATGAGTACAAACAAGTATCAAACAAGCACAATGTTTCACTATTTCAAAATCTTAAAAAGGGTTCTCAGTTTCATGAAACAGTAACAAAAAAACTAGGTACACAACTCTCTGCCTACTTGCAATGAAACAGCACCTCTAAACAGAAAATTACAATTATCATACAAAGGCCTCTCCTAATATAGAAAATTCATTCATCTTTCTTCCTGATGTATATTATTCACAAGAGGTCAAAAAATGAAGTTGAAAGACACAAATCTATTGAAATTGTACGACAAAAGAAGTAAATCTACAAGGATTGTTCCAATACAAATAAAATCTAGAAATTAAAAAGAGTTAATATTGACTCAAAACTGCATGATATCCTCGGCCGGCAAGCCCTCAGAGCCTTTGTCGGAAATGTTTTCTTTTCTTTTCAGGATGGTAGCCGATTATCTTGCTTGAATGCATGGAAGCGACTCCTGTTCGTGGAGGGAGATCGTTTTGGACGATGAATGCCATCCCGTGAATTCCAGCGCCTCCCGCGAGTGTAACCAACCCAATTCTATTTCAGTACTGTGTCCAATTCACCAGGGGGAACAAGTTTCACAGAATCCATTTGTCATGTATAGACCAAGGAGGTAGGAGCCTACCTCCATATTAAATAGTCAAAATGCACAATGTAATATCTCAAAAACCTGGTCGAAATATAAAGCAAAGATGATGTATACATAGCAAAATTTGCTTTAAAAGATAGGAATGTATCATGAAATGTCATTTGGATTTCATAAAATCATGTTTTCATGTTTTCATATTATTGTACATTAATAAGGACTAATTGCAATATTCATATTCATAACATGACATTTTGTTTGCAACATCAAACTAAAACAAATAATTATCCACTTAACTTCCCTTATAGAGTGAAAACGCTCAAGACTTTTGCCTTCATAAAACGAAAAAACAAAATACTCCTCGAAACATGGACAAACAAAATCTACATCTACAAGTCAAGTCTAATGATAATGATGATATTAGGCCTATATGTCATCATTAATCTACTAAGAATTCAATTGTATGATAAAAATATCCACTCCACACTGCCATTGTATGACAATATAATATAGGCATGCTATATATTATTCTACTCCTAAATTTCTGGGGGTCCATTTGCATAGTGTCCCCAGTGCACATGGAAATACAGGTGTCACTTTGAAGTTTGAACTTGATCCTGGGTCGGAATAAAAAAGGGGGTCACCACAAATCCAACCCCCATGTTGAAAACAAAAAGAGACAGGAGGCGGTTTCAAACCGCCTCGATCACAAGAATCCCCGTTAAATTACGGGAACTTTTTAAGGCTAAAAAATACCCGTTAATTATTCCTGCATTCACACCGCCCCGAAACACATCCTTCGGGATAAGTTCCCGAAGTTATGAGCATGCGCAGTGTGGTCTGATAAGCAGGCAAGGCGGGAGATTCAAAATCTCTAGCCCAGCAGCCACCCACGCCGCCGCGCCCAACGACACGCTGGGATAAAAGTTCCCGTAATTTGCTTTCACATCGCCAAAATACCTGCGACCTTGGAAAAATCCCCACGAAAGTTCTCGTAATTTCGCCAAGTACCTACTATTTAGCGGATATTTTCTTTCGGGGAAATTACGCGTAGTTTGCTTTCACATTACCAAAATACCTGGTATTTTCTGATCGGGGTAAATTTCCCGATCAGAGAATACCTGGAACTGGCGAACTTCGAGGCGGTCTGAAACCGCCTAAAGATGAATTCAGAGGGGGCAAGTTAGCAGGGAGGCCATTGAGCAAAGCCAGGGCTAATCCCCTTACTCGGCCCCCTTGTGGCACTCTATGCAGTCATAGCTCTATACTTGGGTATCCCCAGCTCCACTTCAGTCAGTACAGTTGATGTTTATTGGGTCGTAAACCATAACACAAGCCTTCATTCATTCATGGCCAAGGTATACAGTTGCATTATTTCACAATGAACCAATTCAACAAGTAGTAGACTTGTTAAGAGGTTGAACGCTGCATTTTTGAGTACAAATGTCCCACTTGGCACAAATGTTCCTTGAGTCAAAAAAAAAGATTCATCCAAAGAGACACGCTGTATCTATGCAAATAAGCAAGTAATTTGCATAAATTTGCATATTATGTCGATATAGGAAAAACAAGTAATTCAGAATAAATATTTCAACAGAACTGCCCTAAAATTGGAAATAAAGACTTAGGGTAAGACAGGGAAGAAAACTGTCAAAAAATAATTGGGATATCCTTGTTTATTATTACCTAATTTACATAAATTATGCAAATTATAATTTAAAACAGAGTATTCTTTCAAGAATCCTGAACTGTTTTATAAATAACGGCAATTAATACGAAATGTCAACATTCTACATGAAAGAGAATATATTAGCGAAAACATCGATATGCTTCATGACAGTATTAGTGTCTTAATTTGCTTAGAAAGAGGGCAAATATGTCAAAATGTATGACGTGATATTGCGCTAAAACGAGACCAAAACAACCTCTTTGTCACAGTCACACTCACGAATCGGACAATAAAGCGATCAATGGTATGTCATTCGAGATAACACAATCTCAACACAATAGCTTCCATCGGCTTCTCGTATCGCTTTTGTTGGTGTGTCTGCCACACCGTAATCTGTGATACATACGGGCAAAATGCATTTCGGTATCGGTAAAACACTATTAATTTTGTTTTATTTGTTTCTAATTGGTTTCTCTTGGAAAATTTACAGGAGACATTGCTTTGCAGGTTACTGCTTAAATGAAGCTCTGGCACATGAATCATGACGAAGCTACCTCAATCCTTATTTTAACTTTGTTAAAATATATATCTTTTGGAGACCCCAAAGTGGCAAAACTGCATCTCCCCGGCATTCCCGCTACTTTACAAAACCAGTTTGACTTGTATTATCTACTTGGAAAACACAGATGCTTGAGACATCAGACAACATGATTCCTGAAAAAAAATATTTTTGTTTATTTAAGCCAACGGGAGCCTTTCGAATTTACCCCATCCCCTCTCCGTATTTCGACTTTAAATACAAAAAATATCTTGTTTTAAAGCCATCGGCAAGGCAAATTGCGTTTTTTTTTTATAATAAAGCAACTTTTATATCTATATCGTTATATTTACATTCATCATTATTGATATTATTATAATTATTATTAATATTATTATTGTTATTATAATTATTAATAATATTATTATTGTTATTATTACTATTATTGTTCGGCAGTTTGTAATAGTTCTCTAGCACAGTAAAGGCTATTGTTCGGCCGTTTGTAATAGTGCTCTAGCACAGTAAAGGCTATAACCCAACAGGAGCATGCCTAGGATACACTTTCCCTTTTTGGTTTTATGTATTAAAAAATAGTTTATTGTCTTTAGAACTCTTAAAAGATTACTTTTGTTTGTTTTGATACCTTGGAATAGATTGAGGAGAAAATACTTTTCAACTGACATGTAGAGGAGCTGTGGTAAATTGAAGAACAGCCACACTGCCCTTTATTGATTCCACTCTATGTTGAATTTAAATATTTTGAGAGCCCAATCGGAAGAAAGATACATTTCTACAATTCTACTACACACAGTAAAGCCTCTTTGCGTTCTCATCTTGAAAAAACAAACAAACATAGAAGGCATTGTTTTATTTCTCATAATATAAGTTCGTGTACGTGACGGTGGCCTGTCGAAGTTGCCAAAAACCGTTTATTTTGTTTTGACAATATATATTTAGAATATCGTCTAAATGAAGCCCTCATCTGGAAAAGGGCACTTATTAAAGACAGCATCTACATTATATAGACATGATAGAGGAAGCCTTGGCACTTGGAAGAGGGGGCTGAAGCTTGTTTGATTTCTTGGGACCAAAATTTTACATTGAACCTTTTTCGTTTTTCAAATTTACATCAATAAATTTTACAGGAAATAAACAAAAAGGATTGCACTACAAAATTATTTTTTGGGGTAACGTTTCGTTTTTTTTTTCGTTTTGTCACATCTGCCGGAATTCCAGGGGGTGCTATCTATCGAGAATAACACACGCAGCACCCCCCTCCCGCCCCCTCGTCCGGAAAATCTTGCGTTGTGCTTCAGCCCCCGCTTCCAAGTACCAGGGCCTCCTCTATGTAATGTAGATGCTGCCTTTAATAAGTGCCCTTTTCCAGATGAGGGCTTCATTTAGACGATATTCTAAATATATATTGTCAAAACAAAATAAAGGGTTGGGCAACTTTGACAGGCCACCGTCATGTACACGAACTTATTTTATGAGATATAAAACAATGCCTTCTATGTTTGTTTTTTTCAAGAGGAGAAAGTAAAAAGGCTTTACTGTGTGTAGTAGAAATGTATCTTTCTCCCGAATGGGCTCTGAAAATATTTAAATTTAACATAGAATGGAAGCAATAAAGGGGTTTGAGTATTTTAGAGCTTACGTGTGGCTTTTTTTAATGTACTACAGCTCTTCTACATGTCAATTGTAGAGTATTTTCTCCTCAATCTATTCCAAGATATCAATACAAACCATGGGCGGAAATCCCAGGGGGGACAGGGGGACGTGTCCCCCCTACTCAAAATAGTAGGGGGGACACAATATCAAATGTCCCCCTACTTTTTGGGGTCTTTGGTGATGCTAAGAAATATATCACTCAAAATGGGAATAAAACGTACGTTTTGGGACGAGATGACCTTTTTTTATTAATTTTTTTTTTTGCTTGTCAAATATATTTTCGTCAAAATGACCTTTAATTTTAGGTAATAGCGTTTTATTTTTTTGCTTGTCAAATTTTCCAGACCCTTGTCCCCCCTACCTTTTGTGAGAAATTTCCGCCCCTGATACAAACAAAAGTAATCTTTTAAGAGTTCTAAAGACAATAAACTATTTTTGAATACATAAAACCAAAAGGGAAAAGGGTATCCTAGGCATGCTCCTGTTGGGTTATAGCCTTTACTGTGCTAGAACATTATTACAAACTGCAGAACAATAATAATAATAATAATAACATTGATAATATTATTGATATAGATAAATATGAAATATAGATATAAAAGTTGCTTTATTATACCAAAAACGCAACTTGCCTTGCCGGTGGTTTTTAAACACGATATTTTTTTATTTAGTGTCGAAATACAGAGAGAGGATGGAGTAAATTCGGAGGGCTCCCGTGGACGTATAGTCTTAAATAATAAAAAAAAACTATCTTCAGGAAACATGTTCACACTGATGTCTCATACATCTGTCTTTTCCAAGTCGATAATACAAGTCAAACTGGTTTTGTAAAGTAGCGAGAATGCCGCGAGCCGGGGAATGCAGTTTTGCCACTTCGGGGTCTCCAAAAGACATATATTTTAACAAAGTTAAAATATGGATTGATGTGGGGTACATTCGTCATGATTCATGTGCCAGAGCTTCATTTAAGCAGTAACCTGCAAAGCAATGTCTCCTGTAAATTTTCCAAGAGAAACCAATTAGAAACAAATAAAACAAAATTAATAGTGTTTTACCGATACCGAAATGCATTTTGCCCGTATGTATCACAGATTACGGTGTGGCAGACACACCAACAAAAGCGATACGAGAAGCCGATGGAAGCTATTGTGTTGAGATTGTGTTATCTCGAATGACATACCATTGATCGCTTTATTGTCCGATTCGTGAGTGTGACTGTGACATAGAGGTTGTTTTGGTCTCGTTTTAGCGCAATATCACGTCATACATTTTGACATATTTGCCCTCTTTCTAAGCAAATTAAGACACTAATACTGTCATGAAGCATATCGATGTTTTCGCTAATATATTCTCTTTCATATAGAATGTTGACATTTTGTATTAATTGCTGTTATTTATAAAAACAGTTCAGGATTCTTGAAAGAATACTCTGTTTTAATTTATAATTTGCATAATTTATGTAAATTAGGTAATAATAAACAAGGATATCCCAATTATTTTTTGACAGTTTTCTTCCCTGTCTTATCCTAAGTCTTTATTTCCAATTTAGGGCAGTTCTGTTGAAATATTTATTCTGAATTACTTGTTTTTACTATATCGACATAATATGCAAATTTATGCAAATTATTTGCTTATTTGCATAGATACAGCGTGTCTCTTTGGATGAATCTTTTTCTTTTGACTCAAGGAACATTTGTGCCAAGTTGGACATTTGTACTCAAAAATGCAGCGGTAAGCCCCTTTTTTGCAGTTAACAAGTCTACTAAAGTAGGAATAGTTGAGGAGGATGGAGAGAGCTTCTAACCTGGTTCTAATACTTGGTACTACAGTACCACAGGCAGTTGCTGTCCACAGGTGCAATGCAAGGGAAAGGGTTTATAATCAGGATGGGGGAAGCTAAGCACTCAACTATCATGCTGTACCCCCCCCCCACCCCCCGATCAGGAAGAAAATATGAAAACTGGGAGGGAAATAAGCAAATATGAAAAATGGGAGGAATATTAAAAGATAGAAGATAAAGAGGAGATTTTTTGTGTTACATTGGGTGAAGTGGGAGAATTTGCAAGGTTCAGTGTAGGTCCTACGTGCATATTACATTTACATAGTGGCTGTGCCAAAGAGAAGACACCCAATGTTACACTCTAATTTCTATTTCAAATCATGCTGGTGTAATATAGGCCTATTTCAATGACAGGAGACCTAGGCCTACATCTTTGTAGATGGCCTTCACAGAATTAGCTCAACTTCAAACCTTATCACTATAAACCTTGTAAAAACAAATTTATAAATAATAGTATGACACTTCAAACCTTGTCGAGCACATAAAAAATACAATAATAGTTATCTCCAAATATATTTTTCATCCCAACCTTGTCCAACAAGTAGAACACAAAAGTTTAATTATGAGAATAACATTGAATATATCCAGTACACCCAATAAACTGACTTTCTAATACAAAAGAGTTTACATGGACGTGCAAAACAAAATGACTCACAGAGTAGTTCTGCTGGTTTTTACATGTTCTTACTCCATTTAACTAGTCATCACGGTTCATTGGATATATTAGTTCAGTGTCATCTGTAATTTCACACAACACTTAGCCCCAAAGTGTGCTCAGTTTTGCATGACTTCAGCTGAAACACTTGTTCTTGGGTCTTGTTCATTTACCGGGTGTTAATTTTGAACCACACACGTTCATTTCTTTCCATTACGACGCCTATACGCTCACAGGATTAGTCCATAATACCGGTATGCAAAATTCTTGCCTTTAAGACCAACATAACCTAAAAAAATTGATTAGTGATGCAAATATTGTACATTTATCCATAGTATTCTTGCAATTGGTGTAATTTTGTTTATATTTACAATGATTTTTAAAGTTTCTATTTCTAAACAAATCATTTTAAATGTGGCCAAGGAGAGCTGACACTTGCAGTTTCTTTTCATGTGACCCCTACTCATTTACCTCTTCTGGTTCTTGCCAACTTTCAAGATAATGTCATAATTGTTTATTTTCCTTGTTTTCTTCCACTCCTACAATACACCCAAACTCATTATCATACAATTATACTTCATTAAAAAAAGAAGCACAATGTAGAATCATAAAGAATTGCATTGTTTTAAACGGATAACAGTGAAAATACATACAACACAACTAAAAATAAACTGGTGTTTTTCAATTGTCATCTGGCAGCATCAATCACTATTTGATTAGCACTCGGCAATAAAACGAGCATTTTATGACTTCCACAAGGCTAAATTATGTTGTGTGTGACTGGGCATTCCTAGGATTACCCCCAACAAGCATATTCAGACCGACTTGATTATCAGGGGGTGCATTTATTCGACACTTTTTTACCCTAGAATCATGATTAGAATCATGATTCAAATCACGATTCTCCAGAATCACGATTGCGTTTATTCGAAAGTGGAAATAAACGTCTTTCAAATCACAAACATGAAACACGGAAAAAGGGGCGTTTTGAAAGACGTTTCTGTAGAATCACGAACGAAAAAGGTCGTATGAACGATATCGTGATTTGAATCATGATTCTATGACGTCATTGTGTCGCGCTTCTTCCGGGTTCGACTCAAAGGCGCGCGCTGTGTTTCGTGCAGGTTAATTTTCGTGGAGCAGTATTGCCAGTGTAGTACCGGTATATGCCAATTGTCACGTGCATTTAGGAATTATCATTCTGTGTATTGTACCCCCGGGGTTGTACTGTAGCATCATTTGTATATTTCATTGTTTTCATCAATCTTGTCTTCAAGTTCCAAAGGCAACTATACTTCCTGTGTCAAACTGCGCACTGTGATGCGCACTGGATCGGCCCGAATTCAGGGAGAAACAGCGTTAGAAAGATGGTCGTATAAACGCTGATTCTGTCGGATCGTGATTCATGTTGCTGTTTTGAATCATGATTCAAATCATGATTCAAATCATGATTCTGGGTTGAGGTCGCATAAACGCAGCCAGGGTTCCTGTAAATTACGAGAACTTGTTCAGTCCTTAAAATACCTGATATTTTCAAAATTCACACCAACCCGATGCAGATCCTTTTAAGTTACAAGTAGGCGGGGGGGGGGGGGGGGCCTATGTAGGTGCAGTATGGTCTTGATTAGCAAGCAAGGCCATGATGCTTGCATGCATCCAACTGCTTGCTGCATTCCGAAAGTTCATGATTTTTTTTTCATTTCTGGAGTGGTGTGAATGTGAAAACTTACAGCAGGCTCCAGGAAATATTCCATCAACATTTTTCATTTTCATCATAAATCATCTGCACACTTTCCAAGATTTTGAACTTTTTCAAGTTGAGTTATAATCCTTACTACCCCTCCTCTCTGTCCTATATTTACATCTTTTTACAGGGAAACACCATCTTAATTTCATCCCATACATTTATGTGTACTATTTAGGTGTCTATAAGACGCCTATTTACAAAATCGGGGATTGCCTTGTAGTTTTAGCTTTTCATTCTCAATAATGGTTGTTTTAAGGGTTTATTAGTACATGCACTTGTACACATGTTTCATCTTGGTTTGAGAATTTTTTAAATCGGCTGCTGACAAAGTTAAACAATACCTTTAACATTTTTTTTATTCTAAAGTTTATTGGTATTTGGTAAGCTGGGTATTTTGCAGCCAGCAAGTGAAAAGTGAAGATTTTTCACAGGAGAAAAAGGAATAAATATAGGCCCCTTATCATTATCAAGAAAATCACCTAAAAACATTTGATTTGATGATGAAGATGAGGTTGACGATGTTGATGATGATGATGATGATGATGATGATGATGATGAATTGATAATGATGATAATATTAACAATAATAATAATATAATATTTTAAATTCTAAAGTGCTCTTGAAATCTAGTTAAACTTGTTTCACAACACTTTACATAACAACATGCACAGCATAAGAAATGATATATGTGTTTCTGTTTACATTAATCTGTATTCATTATTGTAAACATTATTATAATCAATGGTAAAGTCAATGGGACACAATGGCAATTCTCACCTCACACTAGCAACCCCACCCCATCCATGATCATCTCCCTTAGTCTGCAGGCACAGACCCTGAAACTTTGATCAACAAGTAAGTCTCCATGCAAAGACTAGCACATACAAAACTTGCTGTTTCAATTCAGCGAGAGGGCCTTCAGTACACAAGGCATGAGTAGGCTGCAATTCAGACCCTTCACTCGAATAATTCGAGTGAAGGGTTTGCACAGCAGCCAACATCTCCCTTACAAGTCTGTCTCCTCTGCACACCTGTGTAACCTATGACATGATAAACACTTCACAAACAAGCAACCTGAACATGAATGAGATAGCCGACATGACCCCCAAGGGAACTTCGCAAATTATGAAATGATTTTATCAACTCTAATAGACCACACCCCACGGCCATCCACCATTGCAGAGATCTTAAAGAAACAAGCAACATTACAATATTATGGGGCCTAAAAACCATAAAATCTAACAGAGCAGAAAACTGTGTTTTTTATATGGGAAAACATAACATTAGTAACTATTTAAAGAATTCTAAGGGTATATAAAATAGTATCAATAATAATCCACTTTTTAATAGCACTTGATACTGGTAAATTAAATATTTTATTCTTTAGTACTTTACAGATTTAAGTTTATTCAAGGCTGCATCAAGAGACATTCTGTAAGCATCACAATAAGGGGCATATCCATGGTTATATCATTGAAATACTACGGATATAGGCCTACATCATCTAGCTATGTTAACTTAGCCCCCCTCCCCTTAAAATTCCACTGTTTTCTTTTGTTTTCTATTTACCATCTGACAATAAGTAACAAATACACCTTTTTACTACAATGCCAAGTAACACCCCTGTGTTTATAATTGAGCAATTTATGAAGAAGGCCCTCTGGGATAATCCAAGTAGTTTTGAAATGCACCCCAGTGACCAAATCAAGACTAGAAATTGTTTGTTTCCAATCCCTATCTAGAGGTTCTTATGTACATGTAGAGCCTACAGTATAGGTATTTCATTCTCACTCATGGTTTTCACTCTTTCAACTTCTACTAGCATTTTAAATTTTTCTCAAACAAGATAACTAATTTTTTTTTTGGGGGGGTCAGTTATGGCCGATTGTTTTAATAGTAGAATAGTAAAAAGTTCAAACAAAAATAACACCTTCTAAATTCTTTATCTGATTAATGCTCACTTAATTGACTTGTGTTTCTTTTGTTGTTATTTCTTTCCATTTTTCTTGCCCTTAGTTAGGCTTAGTGTTTTGTTTCTGCGATGAATAACTCACACCATTTCATATGTATATGTAGGCATATTTAATTTCGTGTCAGGGGGAATTTAAACAAGCCATTATTTTGTGCTTTTCCTGACCCTGCCACTATTATATGTTATTCATTTGTAAATCATCTTTAAAGTGGATAAAATAAATGAATTGAACTGAATTTGACTGTTTGAAAACAGAATGAGTAAATAGTTTCCCATACAAATCAACATGCAATGTCTATTACACAGTCGCTATGTATTCCCATCAAAACAAAGCCGACATGATGTATCCTTTTCACTGTCCAAGCCAAAAGTTTGGCATGGACTTGAGAATGACCTCACCGGTTCTATTCTCAGCCCCTTATTCTACCCTTCAAATTGGACAAATGGGTCTTAATTCGGCCACCGCTGGGCTCGGTGAGGGAACCAATTACTCGACCAAAGAGAATTGCTGCTTGATTTGCCGGCAGGGTTCCCCCTTACCAGATTTGCATCTGTTCCACATCCTACAGAATTCAGGGATATGAATCCCAGTGTTGGAGAACATCCACAATACATGTAATTTGTGTTGTTTGCCATTAGCCCATAATGCTATGGTATACTGCCTGTGTGGATTCAATGCAGAAGTTACAGGGAAATATATTCTTCTTAGCACATACCGCATATTCTTCTATGAATAACTGTAGATAAAAAATTGCAAACTTTCGTCGGAAAGAAAGTTGGCTTTCAAGTTTACTTCAAATAACAATGGGAGCCTATTAGGATTCGATGTTTGTTGCTTCTCAGAAGCCCTAACATTCCAAATATGAATAAGGTCATCAAACTCTGAGAATTGAAAACACTTGTTTCCTTTTGAAAGACCATGCTTGCTTTCTACAAATATAATATTTTATTACATTAACTGATGCCTTTCAATAACAATATTCAAAAGACAAGATTTGCAGAAAGTGACTACAGAACTCACCCATGAGATCAGGGCACTTTGATCAATGTACAGCGACAATGTCGACTCACACTACATGCAGCGAAGATAATGCAGGACAAGGTCTCAAGCAAGTACACAATACTACCGTCTTTCTATTTCAAATATTAGAACTTTTTTTAAATTTAGTTTCAGGATAAAAGTCTTAAGCAAGTACGCAATACTATGACACTACCATATTTCTATTTCAAATCTTAGATTCAAAATGTCCTTAATAATTGTCACACGCCATCCTTTTCTTATGCCATTCCTATGCCATTCATCAGAATATGATTTTGCAACCACTTAATTTTGCAAGCCCTCCCCCCCATCATTTTTTTTTCCAAGTGACTTTTATCTCTGCCCCTCACAAAATTACAATTAACAAATTATATCAATGCTACACTCCACTGACAGAACAATCAAATTGGGTTGGACTTGACATTGAAATAATTCAACAGGTACATTGCTGACATATAATACAGTCAAACTTATTGTGTTAAACAGGTGGTAAATATATCAAGATATTTCATTTGATTTTTTAATGGGTGAATCGTCATCAGAAATATGATAACCTTGGTCAAGCAATCTTGACGAAATTGACTGTGAAGTGTGAATATTAATTTTTATACAATAAGATGCATTTTCACTCTTTTCATTATTATTTCATTTTCAGTAGTTAAAATACCTAGTATACAAGCAATTTGCATCAATGGTTTGACACAATACCATAAATATAATGCATGGTTGCTTGTCAATCCTGAAATACAAAACTACAATTGGCTGTTTCGTTTTATTTAAAAAGAATTGAAAAGATACTTGTTCTATCTCTTCAGATAGTTAAGGCTTTCAGATTTTTTTTATGTGTTCTTTAGTATTTAGAAACTTGACTGTCTGATACATACTGAAAGGAAAAATTTGACCTGCAACTCATGACAAGAAAACTGAAATCGATATGATTGCAATGAACAATATAAAATTCAGTAGCTATTTCAAAACTCTTGTGGGCAGTCAGCAATGAAATTACCCCACCATGAAAGGATACTTGTTTGATTATACAGCTTTCACTTCAAAGTATTCAGGCCATTCATCTGCATTATCGTGTCCATTCCAATGTGAATAGGATCAATTACATAGTTAATGATTGCTTGCTATTCACAACGATTGCCCAAACAACCTACTTGAAAACCAATTTCCTTCCCAGAAAATTACATGAGATTATCGATATATATGTTCCTTTCATCTTAAAACTAACTGAAGAAGCCAAATGGCTTGATTTACTTGAAGTGTTATTTGTGCCCACACAAAAAGCAAATTCCCATGAAATTACAAGATTGTAATTGACACCTCGGTGTAGGAATAGGGGTTGGAATTTACATAATAAAATCAATTAGATGTTTATGAATCAACCGGTGTGTTGGGTAAGTTGGTAGAGCGCGGTCTCATAAGCAGGAAGTTGGGAGTTCAAACCCCATCTGTGTCAGACCAAACAACATTAAAAGATGGGAGTTGTTGCTACCCTGTTTGGCGTTCAATGATGCAAGGGATAGGGCTACGTTGATCTGGTGCTGTGCTGTGGCTGCCTGGCCCACGATCAATTGGGCAAATTAATTTTCGGAGTAGGCCCTATTTTTTATTCAGATTTCTACTTCCAACAATAAACTATGGATTTTTTTTCAGTCACACCTAGGTGTTTCAAAAGGATGAAAAGACCTTCAGAAGTGGTATAAGGCCTCACTAATAGCCTTACTATGACCTCATATTGACCTCATTATGACCTGTAGTGGTTGGGTGATAATGACCTTACACCAAAATGGAATTGACATGTTCTTTTGTTTGAGATATTTACAGACTTGTGCAAGTCCATGAGTTGGGTCCATTTTCATTTTTGTGACATACAAAAACTAAAAAAAAACGTGTCTCATTTTATATAATTACAACTAGGCAAATATCTTCCAATTAATGATTACTTTGGCAAGTGAAAGTGTCCCACAGAGGTTTACTAACTACACATCAGAATAATTAAATCATTATGTGTTGCGTGTTCAGACCTGACAATCTATTTCAAATGATAAATGAATGCAGGGGAGGATCTAGAATTTTCCAAGGGGGGGCACATTTTCCCCCGAGGAAAAGTTGACAAAAAGGAACTCACTTGTGTATGAATGACATATTCCCATTGAAAATATATGCTTAACTTTCAAAGAAGGGGGGGGGGCACGCTTGTGTAAGAACAGCATATTTACATTTAAAATTTTGTCTTTGGCTCTCAAAAGGAGGGGCATGGTCTGTATGGGCAGACCCCCCCCCCCCCCGATCCGCCACTGCATGAATATGAAGTCCATGTGACTGTTGGTTGTTTTCTACCAACAAATCCAGAAATGATTTCACGATAAAACATGAATTACTATGGTAGGAAACCTTCCACACATATTGACATATCAAAGCTGAGCCACATATGAATTGCTCTTCACTGTGAAATAGAATAGTTGATATCTTCTACATACATGGAAACCTTGTATTTGATCTTACTTTTATTAAAATAAATAAATAAATTGCAGGCAAGGAATAGAACAGGTGCCCATTTCATTGAGATTTGCAACTAGGGTAACTTTGCTATTATGGTAACTACCATATAACCCTTATTTTGATTTGCTGCTGCGCCTTTTTACCATTTCCATACTGGCATTACAACAGTTGTAAATCTTTTATGAAACAGGCCACAAAACTTTTTAAAGGCCCCTGGAATTTTGTGCAATTACAATGGGGATGATTATAATCATAATGATATTTGTACATCAGCAAAACTAAAAATAAACATTATTAACTGAGGGAGTTTATTGATATGTCATACCAATAAACCAAGAATCATGGTACTTGGACTGACTCCTGAAATCAGTGCAATAAATAGTGTCTGAGAATTCAAGGCATTCAAGTAGGATAAGTGTCATGGGAAAGAAGTATTCTAATACCCTTTTTAGACAGGCTAAAATTTCCTTAACCCCATACTATTGGTGGGGCTAAATGGCAATTTAGCCCCACCTATAGTACGGGGTTAAGCTTAGCCCACTTTCGTTTTACACAGCGTTTTTGCAAAGTGGGCTAACCCCACCTATAGTACGGGATTATTTGGCCCTGCAAAAAAGCAGGGTTATCCCACCAATTGCGGTGCTAAGAGCAATAGTACGGGGCTTAACCCCGTACTATAGGTGGGGCTAAATGGCAATTTGGCCCCACCTATAGTACGGGGTTAAGGAAATTGTAGCGTGTGTAAAAAGTGTACGAGTGAAGCACTTGTACTACGAATGATCGACAAAAACCACTAGTCCGGGGTTAGCGAGTTTCGTGTGTAAAAAGCAAGCATTCCTTATCCGGGGTTAGCAATAACAATTTGGCATGTGTGAAAAGGAAAAAAAATAGTACAGGGTTAAGGATAGTACGGGGTTAGCGATAGTCCGGGGTTAAGAAAATCCTGTGTAAAAGGGCATAAGAACTCCAGGGCTCCGTAACACAAAGATTAGTGATCAATCGCTAAATGAACTGACCAATCAAGAACAAGGCGCATTTGTTTTAAAGTACTGACCAGGGACCAATCAGTGGTTTCTTTCATATTTGCAATCCATCACAAACCTTCATGTTACAGAGCCCTGATCACTATATTCTCCTTCACCATGAACAGACACTCTTGAGGTACATCTTATTGAGAAAACAAAGTTATGAAATACTGTCATATCAATAAGCCAGTTCGTAGTTCCTTTCTGCGCATGATCAAAAGATTCTAAGTATGATTAGAGGAAGGTCATTTGAACTGAAGTGACATGGTGGTTTAAAATCTAATGAGATAAGCATCAAATTTGATGTCTTGATTATGCTTATATTCTTTTGAATTGTGGTTTTCATTTACATCCACAAAAAACAACATTGCGTCCCACGAACGACTGGTATTCACAGTTTGCCGGGTATACATTGTACAACATGCTACGATATGCATTCAAAGTGTGGGAATGCAACAGATACCTTCATAAAGTGTTCATTGGTGTGCTATTCTAGTCACCTGGTCTATTCAATTTCTTCACCCTGCTATGTAAGGGCATGCTTACGTAATATCTTGCTTTGAAATCTGCCTATCATAATGAAAGAAATGAAAGGTCATTTGACCCAAAATTGTCCCTGAAGTAACTACGAACTGGTCTATACCTAGAATGCATTGCAATCCATTTTGTCTCAAACATGTATCTTCCCACTTAAAAGAAGTTTGCAATGATTCACAACAGCAGTTAGCATGGCAATTTTTATTTTTAACCCTTGACAAAATTGCTTTAAAACTGCCTTTAATTCAAAGCAGACCTCATATTATACATTTATCTCCACAGTCCATAGATTTGATAGTAATTTACTTTCTCCCTGAACCGTGAATAGACATCATAATGTGGACACATATTTGCCAAATCAAATCAAACTTTTTTGTGAAAAGGAAGCCATCAAATCACCTTTACAGAGCACTTCATCTTACCTCTGAAACCACAAATACACAAATAGATGATTCTTTTTCTTCATTTTTAATCAAACATATTGAAAAGGAAGAGGAGCAATCACCTGTTCATTGATAGTCATTCACCTTGTGAAGATTTCAAAAGCACAAAGCGTACCTTGAGCCGTAACAATGCAAATTCATCGCGGTTAAGGATTTATAATTGCTGTTTATATCTAGTCTTCACTTGGATACACATGCTAAACAGTTGGGGAGGATTAGGACGAGTGTGAACGCATTCCATAATTGGAAGATCTGCCAATCATATTTGTGCGAGTGAACATAATGATGGTGGATACAATGCAGTAGGAATGGAAGGGGTTAGAGGGATTCTTTTTTTGAGTGACTGGTGTGATTGTTTGAATGACATTGCGATCCAGATGAAGACCAAATGTAAAGATTTTGATCTTCTTCATCCGACCCCTCCAGCAGCCCCACCACAGTCCCTTCTTTCATTCTTCTTAGTCGTCTCTATTTTTGTCTTTGAACTTCATATAGTTTTAACTAAGCCTAAGGTTATAATCTGTACTTCATCCTCCCCTTGGTCTATATGTCTCATATAATCATACATGACCTAGGGCCCGTTTGCAATCATAAAATATATTCGACTAAGCCTGAGTCATATCGATTATTTTGAAAACCAGTGTTCGACAGCTCTAATTCGATCGAACATCGATGCATCGAATATTGAAGGCGGGGAAAATTTAGTATTGTTTTTGCGTCGATGCGATGCGCTTTGCATATGCACTACACACTGACGATATGCGCTGGCGTTGGCCGGGTGAGCGTTGCACAAGCAGATGACAGAGCAAAGTTCGTTTGTATTTTCCATGATCACAAAACACACAAAAAAAGGCCGGGGACCAAAGCAGAATTCTTCCCAAAATATCTTCAACAATGATATTTGCAGATGACAACATATAAGTTTAAAATGAAACAATAATAAAGACATGAATCACGCAGAGTCGATCCGAATGATTTTCGGTCAACTAGCATTCGCAGTCCATTCACCAGCCCCGGCCCGTCCGCAGCTCCGTACACTCGATCTCCCGAAACGACAGGCGTGCTTGACGTCAGCGCCAGCAAACAAGTGCAATCAACAGAGAGCGCTGTAACTTGCCTGAGATTGTGTAGTTGGATCCAAAATGAGCTCCAAATAAATTTATGGGAATAAATACGTAATTTTCTCTGGATGGTCATTTGAATTGCTATTCAATGCTGATATAATGATTGTGAGGAAAGATTGTGGAATATGAGTTATGACGATGTTCGAGAATTAATCCTGATAATGACAATCCAGTTTTTTAGACGCAATTTGAGCATGCGATCAAAATAAATACGAATGTTTCGAATCGAGCCCTAAATTCATCTAAATTATTACGATTTAACAAGATTTTATGGTCATACTAAGAACATTGACGATGTCATCAAAGTATGTTATGTTCATATGGAAGAATTAATACTGGGATTATTTCTATTGTTATTCCATCTCTGGACGTCTCGGTCTCCTCCAAGCTCCGAGAAAATCAGCACAATGCGCATGCGTGTTTGATGACGTATGACATATTTTCCCATTCATGAAATCAGAGCCCAAAGTTGGGCACAAACTAGCTTCAAATTGATGGTAAAAAATATCAAATGCAATTTTCTCTGTTTTGTCATGTAAAATGTTATTATTTGGTGATATTACGAACTTGAACAGAGTTTTGCATGTAGATAATGTTCGAGAATCAATCCTGACGAGATGATTATTTTTTTGAGACAAGTGCACTGGCTCGACTCGAAGTCAAGTCGATCGTCATGAGATGTCCGCCATTCAAAATTGAAACGAAATACAAACGTTTCACATCAAGCTCTAAATTCATATTAATGATTATCATATGCAAATTATTGTTAAATATTACGATTAAATAATGTTCTATGGTCATGATATTAATATTGTTCATGAAAGCAAGATTTATTTTACGTTGATCGTGTCAATTTCCGGCCATTTTCTGGTTTGATTAAAGAACAGTACTGCGCATGCACGATCGATGGCCATGACTCCATGATCCATTCATGAATTCATTGTGCATAAATTATCTCGGCACGAGCAGACGAGTAAGACTAAAACTATGATCGAAATAAACTTCAAATTAATGGTGAATAGCATCATAATTACTCATTCGGTTTCATTTTGGGGGCAATAGAAATGAAGTAAGTACCGGTAGTAGTAAAGTTGGATATTACTGATATTTTGATGATTGATTGTGTAAACCAAACGAATCGGCCAGCCGACATATTTTTTTTTTTTCGATGCACCGATTTTGCAAAATCTGCACCGATGTTCGATGACATTGATCGAACACCGATTTTAAAATCGATTCGACTCAGGCTTATATTCGACACAGGTATATCATTCCTTCAAACAAATTCAAATTCTGCTTGCAAACATAATTCTCATTGGCCATTGATGTTGTGATTGATTTCAAATGTATCTGAGTAGGCTTAGTGTGCCCTATATGAATTTAACAGATGACATGAAACAAATTCATTAAAAACATGAATTAATGGTCAAATTAATTCAGGAAACGATCTTCAATATGTCTAGTCAGAGTATCATATATCCCCTTTTTCCATCATCAAATATTCCTTAAAGATCTCCAGGTTCAAGATGGCCAGGGAGTTCAGGGATTGTTATTTATTTATTCCTTTCCCTTTTCTACTTGGCATGGCATAGCCAGACATGATTATGAACAAGCACATTACATATTCCCAAGATATCCACTTTATGAAATATCATCATAACAAATCTGTCAACATCAGTCCACTTCTGCAGCCCACATCTGGACGTCCAAAACGGAGAAGCGCATTTTATTTTTCTGAAGATTATCGGGGAGAAATGTCATTCAGAGTACATCACAAGTACAACAAGGAGTCGGATATGAAGATTGGATGATGCTGGAATTGAAAGCATTCTTGGTATGTTAGCAACAAGCAAGTCAGGACTTCTTCACTTCTCAAGAAGTCAAGCATTTGGAGAGGGACAGAACAAGGTAACATTCACCGTGATAGTGGCATCTTTCTGTCTTGGTCATCTCGCCACCAACCCACCTAATGAGTATTCATGATGACTGTTTTCACAAAATATTGCTAAACATTAAACTTCAATAACTTTATTTTGTTATCCTATTTTGATGAAATTTGTGGCATTTGGCTCAGTGAATTCTACTCGATGTATTAAGATATAAATATTTTCAGCCCGGACCATCCCTTTAATAGTAATCATCGAAGAAGAATACATTTACGATTAATTGCACTGACCACAATTTACAATCAATCGTGAAAATCAAGCTTACGAACAAACGCTAAGGAACCAAGGTCCCTTCTTTTCTCATTTCTTTCTGATCAACTCTCCCTCCTTTCTCTTTCTACATTCACTCTTCCTTCATTCTGCCTTTGACTACCTACAATGTACATGACCCTTTAATCACCTTCAGTTTCCTAAAAAACTCTCCTCCTCCAAACCACCCCAATTATGTCACCCATCCATCATCCACGCCAGGATAGAATACTTCCCTAATAATGTGGTTATGTTGCAACATTGACCTATATATATATCCATCACTTCCATATACAGTGGCGGATCCAGAGGGGGCGCCCCGGGCGCGCGCCCCCCCCCCCCTATTTTCGCCGGATTTTTTTTTTTTGATGGTTATGTTTACTGGATTGGTACAATGTAGTCAATTTCAAGGGCTAGATCTAGTCAAAACTATATTTTAACTTACGCTCATGGCCTTTGTGTTCGCACGAATGCACCTCTGTCATACTGTATTGCAATATGTAAATTCCGGAATTCCAGGGCGCGCAAGTCGATTGGTTGGAAAGTTGCACCACTTGTAATCGGGAGTTGCAGTGCAGTGAGTCACTAACCAGTGTGAAGATGTTGGATTGGATATCATTTTTTCCCGAAATTTTGTGTTTTTTGTAACATGCGTTTGTCCGTCTTTATGGCAAATACATGTAAATTGTAAGTAACAGATCGCGAGAGAAAGTGTCAACGATGCGAATGATAATGTGTATCCCCGAGATTATTCTTCACTCAAAGATGAAGCCCTATTTCGGGCGCCACGTGCGCAGCATTATCATTCTGCCTTGGTCATGTACGTTTTCACTGAAATGTATAGGTCAGACATATTTGTATTTAATGTAAACTAACTTTTACACTTTCTGGTAGATTCAGAGGCATATTATCCAGGGCGCCCCAACTAAGTTTCGCCGAAGCAATCATTCCAACGAATTATCAAGGAGCAAAATTGTATATTCTCAATCACCAGTCGACCCCACTCCGTGTTTGCTGTGTATAGGCAGCTATATGTCAGCGTAAGGAGCGAATATTTTATGTGGGGGGGGGGGGGGGGGGGGGGGGGGGGGGGAGAATAAAAATACTTTCGTGCTGGGGAAAAACGTCCCGAGGACACATTGTGTATTGTTAAAAAGTAGAAATTGTGACATTAACCCCCCCCCCCCCTTACCCCATTTTTAATGTTTGATAATCTATAGGTTTGCTGATTACAATATTACAAATTGCCAGGAAAATCGAAAAAAAAAAGTTTTAAAAATCTAGGGGGGGGGGACGACCTCCCCCGAAATATTTGAGGGAGAACACGTCACCCGTCCCCCCCCCCCCGATCGCTGCCGATGATATGCGCGTAAACCCAAATCCATCTGACCAAGGAGGTTGGTGGAAGACAGATTTCCCCCTCCCGGCCTGATGTGTTCCTCCGCGCACACAATGTAAATACACAAATGACAATAAACAGAATGGATTATTCGGAACTTATCGATTACAAGTCTCAGTTTCGTATCATTTAAATTTGACGTTTCAATCACACGATGCAAGCAAGTGAAGAGCCTTTGCCAAATGTATGTTTTGAATGACCGCTTATACGGTGTGTGACTGGAAACCAGCTCCTAAATGAGTCAGTATGTGTCTTTTATTCATGAAGTTACAGTGATTTAAGTGTGCATTTTTCTTCTAAAGGTGCTCTCAAAATACGACTTTTAGACATGATTTTTTGAAAAAGTCCTTGCCGTGGGAGGGGGGTATCCCCCCTTCCACACCCTCCCCCCGCTCGGTCGCTTCGCTCCCTCGCCGCTGGCGCCCCCCCTATTTCAAAATCCTGGATCCGCCCCTGATATAAATATCTTCCACTTCAGCCTGTCTGGCTCACTATTTTTCTCCTTCATCCATGTCTGAGCTGGCTACTTGTCTGGTCTCCTATTCAAATTTATTAGTATCCATTTCTGCAAGCCTATGTCTCTGATGCACTGTCTTGATGAAGTTGTGCTTATAACCTTTTTTTCCATTCATAGAGACCGCCAAACACAAGGTGTCAAACTACATCAGTATATATTGTGAAAGACCAAAATTTACATCAATGTTAATAGTTTTTTTTTTAAATGGCACCCCCCCCCCCCTCCCCACTAGGTTTGAAAGATGACATGCCACTGAATCAAAATCTCAATTTCTTTAATTTCATTAGTTTACTGACTCCCTTTTCCACTTTCTCCTGTTCATTCCACCTATATCCTTCTAATTCAACCAAAAAAATAAAACATGACCATTTGTGTATCTGAAAACTATACCTCTCCAACCCTCAACTTTGTTCCAAAGGTAGCTCCAAAACTCCCCCCCCCCCCCCCCCCCTTCACCTCCAGAACCCAGACGGTTTTGTTGCGCACTCCTAAAAGGCATCTTCAGGGCGTGCCGAAACAAATTGGCTATGACATTGACAATGTCGTTGTCAGAGGCGCTCCATTACTCTGCAGCAAACCTGTGAATAAGGGCGTTCTCGTGTCACGTTGAGTTTCATGTGAGAAGGGAATGAGTAGTATGACAGGAGGCACATCAGTGATCTAGGTCTACAGATCATTAAAGGGATCCATCAAACTTGATTTGAAATTATATAGCGGAATCTAGTTTGCAGATCTAGATTTTGTGTAAAACATGATGTTTCATTAAATATGGTGCAAAAACATCATTCCTTGCTGTTGCGGCCATGAATAAATCATCCAAAATAAATTTCCTAATACTCCATTGGGAGGGGAAGGGAGGTGTGAAAGTGTTTTGTAACAACCATTCAGACTAGAATATTGGGGGACACGCTTTTCCTCTCCTACAATGGTCTGAACGCAGGGTCTTTGGTAAAGCTCTTCTGATAGGGACCTCTATCTTTTAAGTCAAGCTGGTCAATACTTCACAAGACCTTGCTATACATGCATTCTCTCACTCTCCTCAGTCTTCAGAGAATAGGAAGACTCTAAACATGGATATGTTAAGTGGTTATTCAAAGGCATTGTTATTCTTGAGAATGGGTATATTCTTTAGTAGAAAGGTGCTATTCTTCAGTAAGATAGGAGTAGATCAGGGCAGACTTTTTATCTCACCTCAAACTGATGCAATTAGTGTACTGGAGGAGAGAATGTCAAGAGCAAACTTTGGTGGGGCATTCATATATTTGAACTTCAAGATCATGCACAAAATTACACTTTATATATTTACAAAGTTATTCCTGATTAATAGCTTGCTGTGCTTTGCACAAGGTTTGGGTACAGCACCAAGAAATTTACTATAATTTATAATCAAATAATAACATTTTATTTGTCAGTAGGTCTCAGAGAAGGATTTTAATCCTGTGGCACATAAACTTGTAGACTATACACAAAATATCATAATTTAATTTAACAATGTTGACCGTGTCTTAGAATGAAATAAAATCATTTTGTATGTATTGACCCTTATTATTGCATTTGTAGTTCAGCATGTATATCTGCAGTGGGAAATGTAACAAACATTTTTTATACATAAACTTTGGAAGTACAATTTTCCCAGCTGAAGGTCTAACAATTTCATGTGTTAATAAAAGAGGACTGGCCCGAAATAAGCAGAGTATGTTGCCACAACATTCATGGGTCTACATATCAAAACAGCTTATATTTGGTACATATTTTCTATATTTTACTTCCGTCTGTAATCAAATAAGGATACAGATCATATTCTAATGCGATTAAGCACTGGAAAATGTCATCTATTTCCAGATCTACAATATTCGGGTTAGGACGAAATTTCCCAACACCCATCTTTTCCGTCTACTGGAAATTCAATTACAGGAAAGTGTTCTTGTTGGAGCCACTTTTGAGCTCTGTATTAGTTTATCACCATGGTAACCCATCATGCAAATGATGACTAAAGTCCCGATTGTTACATGAAAGTTGATGGATGTCATTACCTGTGACTTTCCTTCAAATTTCATCATGTTGTGGAGTTATTTCTAGGTCTTTTAATCATGCTCTTCATTACAGCAAATACCCTTCGACAATATGCACAATGAATCAGAAAACATGGCCATGCCAATAACAAAATTACAGGATCTCCCAATTGTACAGTCTTATACCCCTTTCATAGTGAGAGCCGAAGTGGAGTTAGTCCGGAGTCCAGGAGGAGTTACTCCACTTTGGTGGGCAATATGAAAATTCTGAGATTAGTTCGATCCGGATTCAAAGCGGAGTACTCAACCCACTTCGAGAAGAGGGTTACAAACGGAGTTACTCTGCACCGGAAATGCGGTATGCGCTTAGCGCTGTGATCTCGCCACACGTATGGCGCGAACTCGCTTGGAAACCATGGCAACGATTGCGTATACACCGCTGCGGTGCTTGCCAATATGAAAGGGAGTTTAAAGTCGGTCCGCAGTACAAGCGGATCAACTCAACCCGGAGTTACTCCGGAGGAACTCCACTTCGCCTTCACTATGAAAGTGGTATTAGAAGTATTATTCCATTTCTTTCTTGAAACTTGATTACCTATTTTATTTTTCTGAACATTTCAGCATAGATTGGTGTTATATCGAGTCACAATATTCAATAAAAGGTCTAAAATTGCCTTGAATAATAATGAGATAAGCGATGAATCAGTGATGAATCATCAAATTGGCAATCATTTTAACATAAATGGCAGGTTCTTGTGAATGCTGTCAAAAGTGATGTCCCAAGGATGGTTGAAATATTCTGATGTCCCCAAATATCAAAACAGAATATTAAAGAGAAAAGCTTTTGAATTTATTAGACAGTATGATCACTACAAGCTGATTTCAATACCATCGCTGATATTACATCTTTCTAATCACAACATATGAACACCCTTTTTTTCTATTTCAAGACACAAGTGACTTTAGTGATGAAATTCCCTTGTGTTATTTGATATATATTTCACTGGCTGGCATTTCTTTACCTGTATTTATCGAGTGTTGTAACTTAAGATTACCTAATCACGTCTAATCGGTCAAGGTCAGTAGCATTCCCTCCCATTTCTCTCAAAATTCTCTAACCAAATAAAGTAATCAAATAAATCCTTGACCAATATGTCCTAAATTATTACAACTCCATTTTTATCCTAAATAGTAAACTCTATGTGTATTCCATACTCCAAAACAACAAAAAAGTGGAATAACACAGATTTTATACCACAAATCCCATTTGCCATGACCCTATTTTTCAATAATTTTCTACTGCAAACACAGGAAATTTCCCTACCTGGGTCACTCCCCAAGTTTAAAGGAACAAGGGCTCCTCAATTTCCTCAAAGTTTCCTGTCTTATAACTGTCCTTGGAATCTTTAAGTTTTTTTTTTCTAGGAGAGGTACAGTGAGTCATCAATAAACTTGGGGCATTTTTTTTTTGGGGGGGGGGTTCTTATAACAAACCCATGCCTAAAAGCCACATTATCATTCGACTTGGTGAATAGCCACCCCCCCCCCATTTCCCCATTCTTTCACTTTAATTATGTTGTAGCATTATAGATCTGCTCAGTTTATTTCACATTATGGCATTAAAACTCAGTTACACATATTACAAGAATTACTAGTTTAAGAAATCATGATATTGGATATATGTCAACTAATTTGAACTTTCTGGAATTCCTTTGAAATAGACAAGGAATTTTTGCCTGGGGCAATACAGAGATGTACAAATTATTCCCTTCATCGACTTAACAAATTAATCTTCTTATCAGCTATTGATAGAACGACTATTTATTCACTGCATCAAAAGCTTGTATCAACTTCTCTAGCCTAATCCTAAATAAACTTTCTTTTCACTTGTGAACCATTCTATCAACATCTCTCACCCCAGAATTAAAGTTTCATCGATCAGATCTCTTTAATAGCTTGGAAATGAAATGGAGTGTAATTATCCGGATCAATAAATATCTAACTAGAAGAGAGCGCTAACACAGATCATGACAGGTTGATATTTGTAAACGATGAAAGCAGACACAGGGAAACAATGTTTGGATTGATCCAATGGGAAACTAATCAATAACTGATGGATAAAGTGTTTTGAGGTGTAATAAAAGGAGGGGTTCATCGTCAGATACGGTATCTTCCAGGGATCTTAATTATTTTTCACCGAGGGTCACCCAGAGGGTCACAAAAATTGTGAAATAGAGACTTATTTTTTTTTAGAGTAAATAAACCAATGGGCCCATGGTCTACAATTTAAGAATGGGGTATGTTTGGATGCAGCATGAGAAATAACCTAGGCAACTTGACCTCCTTGCACAAACCTAGAATAAGCAATTAAATCTTAAATACCTTGCTGAAACCAAACTGTAACAGGTTAAAAAGGGGTCTTTGGTGGGTCTCTAGCTGAGCAGACACTGCACTACAGAACTCATAACCTCTCTTGGCCATTGACTGGACAATGGTCAACATAGTCAAAGATCATTAGGATCCCCTTGTCAACCTGTCCTGTTTGAGGTGGCATTACAAGCTGGTCTTGTCTTTAAGATGGATAATCCTTAGGGTAATCTTAACTCCTCAAAGGGAGGAACAAATACACCCCTCTTCACAAAGTTTGGGGCTTCATTTATGCATTGGTGTAGGCCTAAAGTGCTGTCCCTTCTTCATAAACTAAGCCTGATCTCAATATTTTGTCAGACATTTTGAGTGATTTCCGAGAACAATTATTATGATTGAAAGGAGTATAATGCTTCAAAGGGAAGTGGCCTGGAGGGAAATGTAAAATCAGGCAAGAACATCACACCAAAATAAAATCACAAAGGTCTCACATGTATTAGATAGAAATTCTTTAATCTTCTAACAAAAATATAAAACCTAGGGGCTTAGGATGGGGATGGAGCTGAATTTAAATATATATATATATATATATATTTGGGAAGCCTTCCTTTTGATTGGCAATTGGAGACCTGTTGCCAAGGTAGCTAGGCCTACCACACTTACAAGGTTATTTTAATAGTTAAATCCTTTCTGAAACAATACATTAAAAGTTCTTAAAACTTCTTGAAGAAAACATGCATAACTTTCTTCAATTTCACCTAAAGTCCTTCATCTAAAATTGAGTCAGAAGTTCAACGCATTTAGCCAAATGGTATCTGTTTAACCAAATCAAGCACTGATCTCGGCACACACAGACTTTGAGAGCTCTTGAATAATGAGGACACAAACACTTGACATTTCTGGAGAAGATAAATAGAAAGAGTTCAGCCAAAATACATTTAGTCTACAACCATCTCTCACAACATGAACAAACACTCTTGAACATGCGTCTATAGAACCAATAAGATTCACTTCAAAAGGCTTGAGGATACAAACGAAAATATTTGAAATCAAATGAAACCAAATTTTTGGTTTCCTCTCTCCTTTTTCTTTTCTTTATTTCTGTTCCCGTATTCCATGGTTATACATGTAACATAGCATTTAATGCCCTAGTTGCATTCAGTTCAAATTGCACCTTCACAATTCTTGATGTTTGCACATACTTCATCAATCAACACAATACTTTTTTTTCATTCTTTTTATCTTCTTTTTTTTCCTGGAATATCTTTTATGATTGTGTAATATGATAATCGATTGGTTGTAATTTTTTGCTTATATTTCATCTTTATAATATTGTACTTTTGTTTATACTGTACACTGCATTTTTCAGTCTTTGGACTGTTTTGCCAGTTTTCCTGATTGAATAAATACCATATTACACATATTCGAGGGTTACAGACCCCCCCCCCCCCCCCCCCCCCCCCCCGTTCAAATATTTCACACCAGACATCCATTAATTAGTGCAAGTTTGGTGGAACTATTTCTACATGTACGAATTGTGTCGATGAAGTACCGATAGATACAGGTTTAATTGTAATCATTTTGTAGGCCTACAGTTTTAAAAGACTGTAAACCTTCATGGCAGACCATCTTTTTTAAGATGATTTTGACGCCCTACTTAGAAATATGATTCAAAATTAAGCCCCCAATTACAGTAATTGATTCACAATTACTGTTAGGCTTTCTTCACTCCAACATTATAATTCCCTAATTAACAGCTTTTAATCCATTACTTCAATCAGCCTATTTAATCAGGATGTTGGAGAGGCTTAGGATCAATTGATTATACCAATCCCTTAATCCTGATCAGTTATAATCACCCATTAATAGGTGCTAATTTGTGAAGTGTCTATAAGGAAAGAATGGATTTCTTGCACACTGTGAGTTCAGTCATGCGACTCATGCCTTGTGTGTGAAGTGGTGTTGGATACCAAAAGAAGCCCAAGTGCTAGACGACAATGTAGAAGTTATTGAAAATACAATAGGTGAAATTCCAACAACTGTTGCTTTCAGTAAATTTGAAATAAGTGTTTTAATGTTTTTAATAATTGCTTCAAAGAAAAGAAACTCTTTGAAATAATAGAGACCAATACATGTAGCTAGCATAGAAAGCAATTTCTGTGCAGACAGCCATATCTGCTATACATGTATGTCTTTTAGATGTTCTGTGCAAAATAAGAAAACTTTGATACAATTTGAACTCTTGGAGCTTCTTTTGACTTTGAATAAATCAAATTTGAAAGAAAAAATCAATATATCATTAAAGAAAACAGGCACTATTACAACAAGAAAATAATATCTACAGAGTATGAAATACAGAGTCAGGGATGCCAACCTGATCAAGAACATTTTAGTATTTTTAAGGGATAAACATCTTCCCCTTCGCAAACCATCTTGTCTTTCATAATCATTCAAGATTCAATAATAACCAGAAACCCATGTACTTCATGACAAAAGAAAATTGAATTTCTCTGCCTCATTACACAGATCCAGAGTGTAAAAACAACTGCAAGTTGACTGGACAATAACAATACATTGTCACTTATAGCCTTGAAAGATGTGGTACACTAGATTTCCTCAAAAAATTACCGAGGTATATACAGGGAAAATAACCTGGGCTCAGAGCGTTTCTGCCGACATGCTCAAAAGAGCCCTTAGAAATCTCCATTTACTGCAATGTTCTAACTTTTCCAATGTTGCAGATTTAGCAAGAAGGTTGTGAAAGTAGCCCCAGAATTTTATTGTTTTAATTTGCCTGAAGTATATGATTTATTTACCTCTTGTAGCCAGTACTGCTATTAGGGCATAAGTGTATCTTCAAGTAAGCCTACTTAACATACATGTAGTATGTTATCATTACACTTCTCTATTCTTAAATGATGTGCACATGAGAAGAAACCAGAAGGTTCCATATTTCAAGTCTTTGATATGGCTCGACTGGGGATCAAACCGATGATCTCTGGTGGCAGAGCAGGGCCCGTCTTACAAAGAGTTACGGTTGATTGGATCAAGAGTAACTCTATGGAATTCCATCAATGTCATTTTTTTCTGTAGGAAATTTGCATAATATCCTTTGTAAACATACAATACATCAAATTGTCAAGAAATCAATTAATTTATGGATACACATTCATATCCAGAACGAATTCTAAACAAACTCGCATTTTATTTGTTGACTTTGCTGGCTTTCCGTAGTTGCAATGGATCAGATCAATCGCAACTCTTTGTAAGACGGGCCCCCAAGTGTTCTGCCACTAAGCCCTAATGTCACACAAAGTTTGTCTGTCCTTTCTTGCTTTTTAATTGTCGGATTGTAGCACTAGTTTAAACGAGTGTCTGTGATAACACAAAGTTACTTTTATCAATGATTTTGATATTTCTGTCTATTTTAGCATGTTCACGGAACTTGGAGATGAAAAGAGGGTGCTTCACAGTCTCTCCTAAAGTTAGCAAAGAGGATCCATTCACACAATGATACTACAGATTCATTCACACCATCCAAACAAGACTACCATAAACTACAGACAAACAAACACCAGTTATAAATTTACCCCCTTTAATACACTCACTAAATAATATAAATCATGATGCTGTGTGAATGGGGTCCCAAAACCTGAAAGATTCTTCCACAGGGTTTTGGTTGTGTAAATGATTTGAACGTTTCCTGAAACAAGTTGTAAATGTTGATTTGTTTTGGTCCAAATGAAGACAGGAAGTATGCATAGATCGCATCACTGATCACCTTGGAATTGTCTGTTGATTGAGAGGGCCTGAAACCATTCAGGATGGCTATCATTTCCAGAATTTCTTTTTTTTTGTTCTCAAAAGTTACAAGAATAACATATTATATAGTTAAAGGTTATTGGCAGAAATGTATTTAAGTCTCTCTATGACTATATAAAAGTCCATGAATGAATCAAATGTATAAAAGTCTCTCCATTGAATTTCAGGACTTATAAAAGAATATATGATCAGGTGTGAAAAGTGACAAGCCTAAAGTTAGATCAACATTCAAACCTTTGGGACTTTAAATTAAAGCTAAAAGATTCTAATCTTAATCATTTGAGATTGAAAAATGAATACTTAGGATTCAACATTAATCAAATGATATTAGATGGGATCAACCTCTCATTCCAAATGATTTGATTCATCTCACTTAAACTGACCAATCCTGTAAACCGTCTAGCCACTGTGTCTGGGAGTAGATGAAAACACTAGGTGGTTTCAGACCGCCTCGAAATTCGCCAGTTCCAGGTATTCTCTGATCGGGAAATTTACCCCGATCAGAAAATACCAGGTATTTTGGTAATGTGAGAGCAAACTACGCTTAATTTCCCCGAAAGAAAATACCCGCTAAATAATAGGTACTTGGCGAAATTACGAGAACTTTCGTGGGGATTTTTCCAAGGTCGCAGGTATTTTGGCAATGTGAAAGCAAATTACGGGAACTTTTAGCCCAGCGTATCGTTGGGCGCGGCGGGGTGGGTGGCTGCTGGGCTAGTGATTTTGAATCTCGCGCCTTGCCTGCTTATCAGACCATACTGCGCATGCTCGTAACTTCGGGAACTTATCCCGAAGGATGTGTTACGGGGCAGTGTGAATGCAGGAATAATTAACAGGTATTTTTCAGCCTTAAAAAGTTCTCGTAATTTAACAGGGATTCTTGTGATCGAGGCGGTTTGAAACCACCTACTATGACCATTGCATGTCATATATGGGCTGGAGGGATTGTCCCACAATGCTCCCAAACTGCAGTTTAGCACGAAAATGAGATCGGCTTAAAGGTACAAGTCAAATATTCAAAGTAAGACAGTGAAAATGGACGTTTTACATTATTTTGGTGAAAGTTACAAATATATCATCATGATATGCAAGGCCTGGCTGATGATGGGAAGTCCCAGACCTTAGATAAAAGTTTTACTGCATGAAATCTTAATATATTAATATCACACATTGAAACAAAGGCCTGTAAGGCCTGAAAATCAGAGTATCTATTATGATTTCAAAGTACTCAAAAGAAAATGTGGCTATGTGCAATTATCAACTTTGAGCTGTTTCCGAAATTAAGCAATAAAATGCTAACAATTTTACTGTTTTTGACGCAATTGTCGAATGTTTTTGCTTGTATGATTTTACCCAAATTACAGGGTTCAAGGAATCTCAAGGCTGGAGTGCCCCTTCAATCTAGAGCTTTACCAAAGTTCTACAAAGTAGCGCAAGCATGGAAGATGTAGAGAATGAAAGATGAAAATCGTTACAAACTATGACCCCTCAACACATAAACATTCCCCATATAGCATTGTGATGTACCCCAATCCAGCACTCCTCTTTGGGTTCATTGCCCTCGGTGAAATGCAATACATCACGAGCAATTCTTTGAAAATTTGCACCTCATATTGGAATGTAGGACCATTCAATAAAAAGGCTCTCTTGTCATGAGCCTAAGTGACAAAGAAAACCCAATTTCCATTCTCAGAGGATCTCGGCGAGGCACGGGCCAAAGGAAAGTACATTTTCGTTGAAAATTGTCCAATCCTTGTTCAGGGAAAATATATATAGTCATGAAATTTTAGGTGTATGCAATGAATGCAAAGTGATGCTTTTTTATTCATGACATATCAAATGCAGCTTTGGGGTAGAGCTATAAGTGTTTTATTCACTTTTTCTTTCCCAATCTACATTGGGGAAAAATACATGTTGAGCTTGATTGTATGTGTGCAATTAATACAAAGTGGTGCCTTTTCAATCATAACCTACATGTAATTATTGCTTTAGGTATTAACAAACATTCACCTGTACTTTTTGTACATTGATGGCCTGTGAGTGAGAAAGCCAAGTGTAACATGACCTTTCTGTACCGTCATACATTGTGAAGTGTGAATGTATGGATATAAAATATTTTGTGGAGAAAAATACAATCACAAGCATACTGTACTTACTACTGTAATATAGCCACATGCAATTCCTGACAAGTCATTGATTCCCTATGGTATTGAAAAACATAATTTAAACAAGTGGAATGCCTCTGGCCGTCTCACCTGCATCACGCGGTTCAATATAGCAGCAGTGCTGACTTTGAATACTACTCTAACTCGCACAAGATGTTCAGTGATACATGGTTACTCTATGTCCACTTTTTATGAACTAGACCAATAAACTTAGAGATATGATGGTTATTCAACAAAAAAAAACCCAACATGGCCAAAGTTCATTGACCTTACATGACCTTTGACCTTGATCGTGTGACCTGAAACTCGAACAGGATGTTCAGTGATACCTGATTACTCTTATGTACAAGTTTCATGAATCAGATCCATAAACTTTCAAAGTTATGATGGTAATTCAACAGATACACCCAATTCGGCCAAAGTTCAATGACCTTTGACCTTGGTCATGTGACCTGAAATGTGCACAGGATGTTCAGTGATACTTGATTACTCTAATGTCCAAGTTTAATGAACTAGACCAATAAACTTTCAAAGTTATGATGGTAATTCAACAGATACCCCCGATTCGGCCAAAGTTCATTGACCCTAAATGACCTTTGACCTTAATCATGAGACCTGAAACTTGCACAAAATGTTCAGTGATGCTTGATTACTATTATGTCCAAGTTTCATGAATCAGATCCATAAACTTTCAAAGTTATGATGGGAATTCAACAGATATCCCCAATTCGGCCAAAGTTCATTGACCCTAAATGACCTTTGACCTTGGTCATGTGACGTGAAACTCATGCAGGATGTTCAGTGATACTTGATTAACCTTATGTCCAAGTTTCATGAACTAGGTCCATATATTTTCTAAGTTATAATGACATTTCAAAAACTTAACCTCAGGTTAAGATTTTGATGTTGATTCCTCCAACATGGTCTAAGTTCATTGACCCTAAATGACCTTTGACCTTGGTCATGTGACATGAAACTCTAATAGGATGTTTAGTAATACTTGATTAACCTTATAGCCAAGTTTTATTAACTAGGTCCATATACTTTCTAAGTTATGACGTCATTTCAAAAACTTAACCTCAGGTTAAGATTTGATGTTGACGCCGCCGCCGCCGCCGTCGGAAAAGCGGCGCCTATAGTCTCACTTTGCTTCGCAGGTGAGACAAAAACCCACTAAATTTGCATTAGGTACACTACATAATTTGAGTTTTTGACTGACATTCATTTTTAAAATACGACACTAGCTCATACATGAATGTTCATTGTTTATGGTAATTGGTATTTGAAGGCAATGCAGGTGATTAGACCATGTACCTACCAAGCCTTTGCTGGAAAATCTCTAAAACCTCCTTATCAAAATGAGTATTTGGATAGGGCTAGTTTTAACACTAACTTATCAATTCTTATCTTTTAATATGTTTGTCTTGTATTCCACACTATTTGGCCTTCCAGCTCACCACAGATGGCTTGTATATGAAACACTGCATAAATGACAACATGCACATATGTCCATGTGTACTACATGTGTGTGGATAAGTCTCCGGAATTAGAACTGCAAGGTACCTAGTTCAAATCCCTGGTACAGCACAAATGTTCTTAGGCAAGACATTATTCTACATTTCATCATGTCGGTGCAGGTACCCCCTTCAGCACCACACTTCCGCGCACCCCATCGTTGCAGAAACGCCCTTACGCAATGCCCTTATGTATGCAACTAAGGGCGTTTTTGCACGCATGCAATGTGCGAAGGTGTGGTGCTAAGGGCGTTCCTGCACTGACACGACAATTTGTCACACACTCTACCCAGGTGAAGTAAATTGGTGCTTAGTAGGGATGCTTGAACCCTGTCAAAGCTGCCAGGGTAATAATATCCAAAACCCTTTGACATGCTATGCCAGAACTTGAGGTTATCTTCATATTTCAGTACACCTGAAAACAAGAAGAGCTTTTACTTTTAAAAATATTCTGATGGATCAGGGCAGGATGACAAATTCTTGCATAAACCTAATTTGAGTGAAATTGGACTATTGATTGACCAATATCAAGGATGGAAACAGTTAGATAGATAAGAAGATTACAATGAGTGTGGACAAGGATTATGAACAAGTTTGGTCAATACTAACTAGGTTTCAAATAATGAGCTTAATACACTTCCATACAGAAAGAAGAAAATCAATATGGAGTGGAAATGCACTTGAACAGGAACATCAAGAGACACGTAGTTACTGTAGCTTAATGCAGATGTAAAGTAGGTACCACAAAAAAGCACATACTGCATTTTAAGCCTGTCAGTCTAACAATTAAATGTTTAAACTGTTCAACTACTGTTTAACAAAAATAAAGTTTACAACATGTTTGAAGGACAAGTCCACCCCAACAAAAGCTGATTTTAATAAAAAGAGAAAAATACAACAAGCATAATACTAAAAATTTCATCAAAATCGGATGTAAAATAAGGTCTATGTTTTATAAGACAGTAATGTGATGACAGGTCAATAGAACAAGTCATTAGTATCAGTCATTGGCAATTTTGGCAATTTTTCTGGTCATTATATACTGGTCACATGACATATTTAGGCCAATCGTTTGATTAGGACCCATATCACCATTTTATGAAGGGTCCTAACTCATTATGGTGGCATACAACTATGTCATACACCAAAGAAGCACTGTTTTGAGCTGGCAATTCTTTGGTTATGGGTATTCACAAACCCTACAATGGCATTCCTCCATTCTTCTTCTTGTAGGTTCTTATTCATCTGAGGAAGACCGCCTCCCAAGAGAGGAGGTAACCGTTCTTAGGAATAATTTTCAGAAGATCAATACTGATCAATAACGCTTGTGTCTTGGTACAGGCACTTCAGAATTCTTGACAGTGTTTGCACACTTTACTCAATAGGTTACAAGCAAAAGAACAGGAACCAGTGTAGATAGGTTGGAAGTGGACAAGAGGGTTTTGAAGGCATCTTCAGCGGTGAAAGGAGCACTCCATCTTAATGTGCTACGAGTGGTCTTAGAGATTTCTAAGACAGTCTTTGGGCCTCGGTATTACTTCAAATACTGAAGAGAGGGAAATCTTTGTTTAAGATTTCCTCCACATTTACTGCTTCACTGTCAAATATTTGTATTTAGGCCTTCTTTTAAGAAACAGAATGTTGCCAATGCCATTTTAACAATCTGATTAATTACAGGTTTATGAATTCTAAAATGTCAACTTTTGTACACAGTAGAAAAATAGGGTACGAAAGAAAAAAGTTAGATTTTTTTTCATAATTGGGTTGGCAGCTCTGGCTCTAATGTGTAAAGTAGGTGACCGTGCCTAGGTTAGCAATTAATCTTATGCTTGATTTTCACAATTGATTGTACATTGTAGTTAATGCAATCAATCGTAGAAAAAAGTCCTTCGAGTTCGATCACTGCTAAGCTTTGTGTTTCAGGCCCCTGGTTCCTCAACTTCCTGGCTTTCTGCAATCATTTTGTGTCAGATTGTTTCATGTCAGATGGGTACACAAATTCATGTAGATTCCATAATTATCATTAGAATCTCTTCAATCTTCATACAGTTTGTCACATGACATGATACGACCACAAAATGCATGACTTGATCTAAAACAAAGTGACAGGAATATCATAACAAGACACTAGTGGGAACTCTGTTGATTACTGTAAGGGTAAGGATGAAAATGAAGGCAAAATGTTTTACAAAAAAATTTTGTTAAAAAATAGACAGAAATATCTGCAGAGAAGCATACTTTTATTTAATATCAAGGGTACCTAGAGAGTCAAGGAGAAAGAGAACTGCTTGATTTGGTTTGTGAAAATGGAGATTTAAAGCCACCTGTTTGGCAGTGCTCCTGGTTCAAATTATGGGCTTATTTAAAGACCAACTTGAGTGAGGAAATCCCCTTAGTAGTATCCAAAATCATATTTCAAATTCAGACTTTGGACAAGGAACCTATATGAAAAGATTAGGGGAAAATAATCCGCCTCTTCTTCGAAGGCCGTCCATTGCCCAGAGACATTTATTTTTTTGATCTGAGTTCAGATCTTGAAATTCATACCCCTGCCTCAATTTGTAAGCTCCGGAATGGATGTCATTCGGCATGTGGGCAATTGTGTTGGGCTAGTTTTGTTGACATACACGGGCTTGGCAGGGCCATACTGGCCACTGGGAAATTTGGTCTCCTTTCCGCTCCTGTGCGGACAAGAGTACTGATGTGATAGGGAGATCTGGGACAGTGTTTAATGTTGACCTCTTTTAATAAAGAGTGGATAAGAGATCAAGTAAATTGCTATTTTTACAAACTTCGCACTCACACTTGCCACGCTTCGACAAATGTTGGTATTGGGAAAGAATTTACAAGTGTGTCTCCATCAGTTCAAGGGAATGGATTTAGAAGCAGGTTTGGTTCAGTGTACATGTGTACTATCAAATATGACCTGTTAAACAAAGAGGCTGTTCTCATTATGCTTTCTCAAACTACTTTAATGGAAACTGATTCAGGAAACCACTTTGGAAGATCGCTTTGCTAGCGTTCCCACTTGATCACACAAAAGTGGTTTTCAAAATCACTTCACGTAAAGCGCTCTTGTTGCTATGGAAACGCTCTCAGTGGGGTAACATGCAAAATTTGAAACCGCACCATAGGCATTCTACACCTGTCGTGTAGAGTAGTGTGCTCATAATGTGCGAAGATCACTTCCCAAAGAACGGTTGAGTCCTCACTTACGCTAAAACCAGTTTAACGAGGCAAAGCGATCTTGAAAACTACATCACGAGGTGGTTTTCTAAACAGGTTTGGAAGATCGCTTCCAAGACCGCTTTGACCGTTCTCACTACGCGTTAAACTAGTTTCCACTAAACTAGTTTCCAGTAAACTAGTTTTAGGAACGTAGTGAGAACAGCCTCTATGAAGCCCAGGAATGACAATATCCTATAGGTATCACACCAAAGACAATTCAACTGCCTCCCTAACCTCTAAACATGAAGGTCAGGGAACCCTCATACTGTCAGGATCGAACCCAATCTATCAAATACCTGCCTTCAACAAAGGTATCTTCACATTGCAATGGGAATGCCCAATAATTTCAATTAAAACTCCCATTGTTTACAAAAAACCTTGAGGGAATGGTCTAAATTATCATTAAGGTGGACGATTCATCCTGGCTTTCATCAGGGCATTGTAATTACAGTTCCCATGTTGAATCAATGGGATCACTGTAACAGAATCCCTAGGTTTCTTTTGTCACTTTTACTTGCCACAAAGCAGGACAGGGTTCTTTTGTTCCTTCTACTGTCTCTGGGACATCCTCGAGAATAAAAGCCATAATAGGAATGAAGTGAAGGGTGACTTGTTATCCATTGTCCTTGATAGAATAGGATTACATGTATTTATGAGCTTTATACATTCTCCTGACAGATCAATCAAGAATTAAAGCTGACGACAAGCTGTTTCTTTAGAGGGTTTTTTATCAGCCATACAAAGAAAGATGTAGAATTTGTACATCATCCAACTGCCGATGGAAAATGTTTCAAGTCAACAAGCTCTACTTCTAGTGTATTCTACAATGGAAAGGAAATAATAATGAGAGATGGACCGCAGAATGTTTTCCACTTTCCTAGCAATTTCAACTATGGGGGCAAGATCGGGGGGGGGGGGGGGGGGGGGTAGCGGGATGATTTGAAAAGTTGGCCTATTACAAAGAAAAACAACCATCATGATCATTATTATCAACTAAATGAGCCAATGTCATGCACGTATTAATTAAGTTATTCAATTACTATTTATTTTCAATCACTTATTATTTTCTGAACTCGTCTCTTTTTCGAGTTTTCTGCCAAATATACCCTTGCAAGTAGGTCCTACAGGCTTTTGAATCCAACAAAAACTCCATAACATACATGTAGAATCTGGTAAATTGACTGAGAGTAAGGTTGTGATAAGTATTTCTTATGATGCTACTGGACAACAAGGTAGAAGATGATCCTACAAGGTTAAGTGGACAGCCTTATTGTGCTATGTGCTACTATGTTCCAGCCAAACTGAAATTCTTTCCACAATATCAATAAATCAAATCTACAGTCACTTATAACTGCTAATCACCAATGATAAAGCGAACAGTTGTGTCTCCTATTTCAGGTCACTTCTCACTACCAAAGATTCATTGATTAATGTGCTCCTTGGACGAAGAAATGAAAATCACACAAATATTCTGTCCCTGCTCTTCCTGTAATCCAACATAGAAAAATACATTCCAGGACCCTAATTTATAACATCAGTTACAAATGCAAGATTTTTATGATACATTTGTCATTAGCCAATCCCATAGACCTTGTTCAGTAGCTTGTAACATTAGTTTTTCACTTGCCATTAATTACAAGTTTTATGAAAAATGGTCCAGGAATTTGATGAAATATGATGAAATGTGAACGGGAAACATATATATTGTTATTTTGTAGTGTAAATGCTGCGTTCAAGATATATTGACAGAGGAGTAAAATGGGGATTTATCAAATTTAGTGGTCAAAGAATGTCTGAGGAGGAAATGGATTTTGATTAACGTCTGCTTTGGTGGATGGCGAAGAGGTGAACAATGTTAAATCAGAATAATCCTTATCCTAATCCTAATCTTGGTTAACTTTGCTAGGTAGTCTCAAAGAACAGTAGTAAAGACAGCTATCCACAACGCTGTTGCCTGGCAGGTAGACATCTTTGAAGTCAGTGAAGTGGCATATGTCTTTCCAAGTTCATTGTGGCAAATCTATGCATGTACATTTTGTTTGAATTCGCCCCACACTTAATGAAGCAAATTGGTCAAGTTTGATAATATAAAAAAATCAACTTGTTTTATCAATTACATTATTTGGTAATGGTTATAGTTTTTAGAATTATCAAATAACACATAATAGGCCTTAATTTTAATATAGAGATTATTTGCATTAAAACACACCTAAAAGTACATCATTATACTTGTGGGCCCATAAATCTTCTCCCAAATGGCAGATTAAAAAAATGATATGAAATAAGATTCTTAGGAAGTAGAGAGGAGCTTTATTAAAATATCTTGTGGTTTTGTTTTCTCAGGGGTCAGTAGGAGTAGCATGACTGCCTATCTTTTGTTGATCTTTGATTGATTGCGGTCAACCACAGACCATTACAGGTGTGTAAATGATATATCCTATTACCCACAAAGTGTTGGCTATTGGGAGCCCGTGGATGCAAGCCAGATGTATCTT
This sequence comes from Lytechinus variegatus, assembly GCF_018143015.1. NCBI lineage: Eukaryota > Metazoa > Echinodermata > Echinoidea > Temnopleuroida > Toxopneustidae > Lytechinus > Lytechinus variegatus. The sequence goes on from NC_054756.1 coordinate 19,895,631, forward strand.
ACCTGTGTTAACTAACTTTTAACACATTTCCAAAACAAATCAGTAAAATGATGCAATAAATAAAGAAGTAGGCTATGTAATCTAGCTATCAACTAGATAACCAAGGAGTTACCAGCACTCCTTGAGATAACAGATCGACTTCCAAATCTGAACTGCATTCTCCATGAAATTTAAATGTGATCTAACAAAGCATGATGGTCCAGTGGTAAAGGATTCACCAGGCTACCATTAATTCACATGCCCTCATTTACTTTTCAATATACCTGATTTCTGCTTGTACTCATTTTTTTCACAATGTTTGACAGACATAAATTATATCAGAAACATAAAGTCTAATCTTACAAGGTAAAAATTCTTTGATAATATGACAATATACAAGATAACATTTGGTTTTTATACCAAGACATTAATATATATCTCAATTTACGATATGATATTTAGTCTTGTCTTGAGTTTAGAGACTTTCTATTGATATAATTGCTCAGTATATAAACTGTAATTTTTCTTCAAGCATACAAACTCCACTTCCCAAAACTTGGATCAGAGGAATCTAATGGAGCTTGAAGAGAAAGCCAGGAGCACTGACCCTAAAACTCCTGGCACCTCAGCAATCCTGTATGCCCCATGCAGGAGAGGGTCAATGACCCCCAATACCGGAGCATGCTCACACTTTTCTTTACCTCATTCTTTCTGTTGCTATACCTGCTCCTCTTGTTCCCCCAACCCCCTCCCCCTCTCTTTCTCTCTCTCTCTCACACACACACATACACACCCTCTCTCACTCTTGGTAGCAGAGTCAGATTCTACAAAATCGAGGGTTCTCGAAGAGAAAATTTGATATCATTTTTAGAGGGGGAAGATGACAATTTTCTGAGATTTCACTCGACTGATGTTCAATGGGTGATTCTAAACATGTACCTGTAGAGGAGGGGGGAGGGGGTGCACGTCCCTTGCTTCCCAGCCTGAATCTACCACTGCCAGTCTTTCTCTCTATAACACAAAGCTAATGTATACCTACCTCTGTCTGATTGAAAACTAAATGTTCATGAACCACGTATTCTAAACTTTCACTTGCTAATATGACATGTTCTTAGATGAAACAATTGAAAGATGTTCTACAAGATGTTCCACAAACTTAGAAAATATTACTCTTCAAATGGCACTCTTTGCTCTTTGAGAATGAAACACAACATATAAGTTTGTTCTAAGATGTTACAACAATTAAAGAAGAGTAATGGCAGAAAAATATGGGTGATCCCTAGGCCTGGGACTTTCGGGTTTTTTTCTTTTCGGGTACCCGTGGTAATTTTCGGGCGGGTACCCGGGTACCCGAAAATCATGTCGCTCGAAATATGACTGGTGGAAAAACCCCATAGGTGACGTCATCAAGCCAAAGCGATGCAAGCCAATTTATGAATGAAAATATAGTAAGCATGCGCATTGCAAGCCTCCCGTGCGCCACGCAGTATTCTATCGAAACAAGTCTGCAATACTCTATCACCTCGTACCAAAATCGACCTAGAATTCCACTTTTCTATATTTTATATGAATTATAAAAGGTATTCTCAGAGGATCTGTTTTCTCACCGATACCGCACAGGTAAGCAAATTTTATTACTTCTTGCTTTTCCGTCAAAATCTTACGAAGTATAGCGTCGATATTAGTCGTGTTCGTGAGTTTGTAGAATCTATCGCTACGTGAACAAAGTCAATTGATTTCCGGGTTTCAGAGCGTCAAATGCGCCAGCCAATCACGATCGTGTTACCATTTTCGGTTTATAATGAACTGAAAATGGTATCAAGAACGTGATTGGCTGGCGCCTCGTATGCTCCGAAACCCGGAAATCAATTGACTTTGTTCAGATCACGCAGCGATAGATTCACTCACAAACACGATGCAACATCGACGCTACTTCGTAAGATTTTGACGGAAAAACAAGAAGTAATAAAACTTGCTTACTTGCGTGGTATCGGTGAGAAAACAGATCCTCTGAGAATACCTTTCATAATTCATATGAAATAAAGGAAAGTGGGATTCTAGGTCGATTTTGGTACGAGGTGATAGAGTATTGCAGATTTGTTTTGACAGAATACTGCGTGGGGCTAAGGCTTGCAATGCGCATGCTTACAATATTTTCATTCATAAATTGGCTTGCGTCGCAGTGGCTGGATGACGTCGCTGCAAAAGAAACATGGCGACGATTGAACGATCTTAATCACATCATCATCACTTGAAAAACAAGTATATTTATGGATATTTCGAGGGTAATTGGTGAGATTCAAAATGAGACTTGTGTACTTTTGTGATGAGTTTACAATAATGTCTTACACTACGCAATACAAATCAAATGTACGTTATACTGGTGAGCAATTTTCGGGTATCGGGTATTGATTTTTCTACCCGGGTACCCGACGCTTACGGGCGGGACCGGGTACCCGGGTTTTAGTCCCAGCCCTATGGGTGATCCCTGCATAAAACTGGTTCAAATATTTAAAAGGACAGTGTCCCGAAGCACGTCCCACACTGTGTTCACAGTGTGTTCATAATGTCCACAGTTTATGTTCATAGTGTGTTCACATTGCGTTCACAGTATGTTGACATTATGTTCAGTGTGTTCCACAGTATGTTCACAGTATGTCCAGTGAGTTCACAGTGTGATTACAGAGTGTCCACAGTGTCTTCACAGTGTGTTCACATTATGTTTGCAGTGTGGTCACAGTGTGTTTGCAGTGTGGTCACAGTGTATTTACAATGTGATCACAGTATGGAACACATGAGATCATCTCCACACTGCTAAATCTGAGCGTGTGAACATTGCAAATCACATCTTTACATAAATAATCCACTAGGAGAACACACCTGTGAGCACACTGTGTGTCATTGTTTTCTTTCCTTCAGAAAAGCTCTGAGCAGCAAAACTTCCTACAGGTAAGTTGTCTGATATACAAGACCATGACGGGGACATCAGCTCAAGAGATTAAAATCAATAGTGATATCATCAATGTAAATGCCACTGGTTCTTTGATCAATATCAATAACATTTATCACAAAGACTTGAACAGTTCAGGTCATAGTGTTCTAGTTCATTGACTCCATGCTTCTTTTTATCTCTTCCCCCTTCCTTTATGCGTACTGGGGGTCTATTCCAACTTTTCGCAGTCTTTTTTTTCACGTCTAACAAAGGCCTCTTTCATACGAAGCAGTTCAAAATGGCTTACTTATACAAGTTGATAGAAGATGCATATAAAAAATATAATTACTATTCAACCTTCTCCTTTCTTTGAATATCCACCCCACCCCCCCCCCCCCCTACACACATTTCTTCATGCCCCAACTTCATTCAGTCATTCAATTCTACAACGGTACTTTAATCAAGACCAGTCACATGAAGTAATGAAAAATGTAGGTACTAGTGCTCTTTATGCTAACTGAGAAAAAAACTACAGAATCTGTTGATTTTCAAACAGCTACTAAATTGATGTGTGAAACAAAACATGAAAATAGGAGAAGCAGTAACTTGATTTCTAAAAAAAATGATGAAATGAACTTGGACACTAATTTCATGTCTTCATGGATCACTGAAATGACAATACATTGGTAATCATGACACTTACCCTTTTCATCTGTCCACGTGTATAGCATGCAAAAGGAAAGAAATAAAGCTATTAATTAGAGGAACAATACAAAAATGTTTTTTTTATTAATATTGAATACCTATAAATGGACAAATCTATTCATTTACAACTGAAATAAAGTCACATCTCAAAGTGGTTCATAGTGGTTGGGTGAAGTTCTAACTAAAACTTGTACACTTACTATTATTGAATCTTATTCAAGTAGTTGTTCTGGTATTATCCAAAAATAAACTCCAAAACTTTAAATTCTATCACATTCAACCAATAAAAAATAGAACAATTGGGCCCCACCGTCTCATCCCTACCCCATCATGTATCTCCCTATGTCTTACAGTATGCTATCTTTAACTTTCTTTTTTTTCGAGTAATTGAAAGTTCTGTTTTCAAATACATCCATAGACCATAAATAATTGTAGAAGTCGAAGCAAAGTTGTGGATTTTGCCTAATGCTTCTGACTGCAAATAGCCATACACAAAAAATGGAATATCACCCCAAAATACATTGGAATAGTATCCAGTGAGGAGCTATTTTAAGAGGCGTTATTAAAATCTGATCAATAAATATCACAAAGGGATATCATCCTAGAGTCATTGCACGGACCTGATGAAGCAGAACACCTTACAGGTCCAGTCCAGCCCAATCAATCATATAAACAATCGCAAGTCTGTTAGGTGAATGCACAGGATGGATTTAAACACAAAGCTTACATCCATTAGCCCCAGGCACTAATCAATGTCAGGAAGGAACATTGCCATTTTGGTCTACACCCACTTCGTCTACTTCCTGTTTGGTCTAATCCCACATGTGCTAATCCGTAGCTGGTTCGTCTACAACCAGTTCATCGACTTAACTCTCAGGGGCCCGTTTCATAAAGAGTTACAACAGTGGTAACTTTGCCATTATGGCAACTACCATGGCAACGGGACTCAGCAGCCAATCAAAATCAAGGTTTTAATGGAAGTTGCCATAATGGCAAAGTTACAAAAGTTTTAACTCTTTATGAAACGTGCCCCTGGTCTGATTGCTACTTTATTTATCTACCATTTGGACTAATTTCAAAATAGGCCAAACCATTTTATCTAATATCCACTTGGTCTAACAATTAAGTTTATATAATTAGATGAACAGTTTATGGACCAAATGGCACAGTGCAAAA